>NC_056726.1:101083051-101245551 GCF_019279795.1 Protopterus annectens
TAAATAGTCTAGGAACTGGCACCAGTATCCAAAGCTATACCAAATTACTATACGAACATTTATATAGATGCATGGAATCAGGAATGACAGGACTAAATCATCCTCTGCAAGAAAGAGTAAACCTGTCTGGTGGACATCTGCAATAAATAAACTCTATAACAGAAGTAAAAAATTGCTAACCAGAACCAAGAAGGAGCAGGTGCCCAATTGGAAGCAATCTCTCCTTAGCCTAAACAAGCAAATAAGAGCACTAATGAAATTCTCCAACGCAAACTTCGAGTCCAAATTGGCTACATCTACTAGAGACAGTCATAAAGCCTTCTTCACATATGTCCATAATCTCAAAGGTAGCACCCAGATCTGTTCTGAATTGATGGTCAAGGACACCACATATACAAATGCCATAGATATAGCAAACTTGCTGGCTGACAGATTCAGTGAAAATTTCACCCCTTTGCTCCCCCCCATTAGTAAATTAGGACATTCCCAGTACCTGCCCCTTCCCCTTATAGCTTGGGAACAGGTCATCACTGCTCCCTAAAAAGCAAAAAATACAGCTTCCATGGGACCTGATAACATCCCAGGCTGCATCCTACATGTACCCAGGCAGGAACATGCAGCACAATTAGGCACTCTATTCAACTAAAGCCTGAGTACTGGTTTTGTCCCAGCTGAGTGGAGGACAGCCACTGTCATCCCTTTACACAAAGTTAGAGCATCCATTGATCTGGGAAATTATAGACCCATAAGCCTAACTAGCCAGATCTGCAAAGCCATGGAACAGATTATCATGGACCTCATAAACAAGGACATTGGCAACCTCCAAACACTCGATCCCATACAGTTTGGCTTCGTCAAGGGGAGGTCATGTCTGTTAAAGTTGGTCAACTTTTTTGAGACAGTCACCGAAGCCATGGATAAGGGGAAGACAGTGCACACTGCTTACCTTGACCTGGCCAAAGCCTTCAACACTATTCCCCACTTGGGCATAATAGATAAACTCTCAACTAGGCATCAATCCATATGTTACCAGATGGGTAGCCAACTGGCTCACTTGACAGTACCTTTTTACCCATTTTAAGTGCAGTCTGAATAACTGGATGGGAAATAGAAAATACATCCCTGGGATTCCACCCATTTCCCTGCTGGACATTGGGTGCTGATTTGTCTATGCATGGGCTAAACTCTTGGCTAGGCTTATAAGGGCCTCAGGGCCAATAGCCTAGTAAGTTCCTATGATCCTATAAGAGTGGTAATGCAATGACATTAATTCTTTATAGTATATGTTGGTGTGTGTTGGCATAAAACAGCAGGATTAAGTGACACTGTGCAGGATAACAGCAGCATTGTACCACCACTCACCATTGCTTGGCATTGCTGTGCAATGCAAACTTCTGTGCAAACATAGAGGCCAAAAAAGTTGAAGGGATCCATTGCTTTTTCTGCTACTTATGTGTGCTGTGTGTGATTCTATTTTTTACCAGATTATAGGTGTTAAAATCAGGTAGATAGGAAAGTGGTGAAATGGGGAGAAAACAGGAGGAAGAACAAAGGGAAAGAAATACAGGAATGTGCAGGAGGGAGGGATGAAAGATCCATAGAAACCAATTTCTTCAACAGTAAATATTGATCATATGTGCAGAATATTAGCTGAATGTGACTGTCATCTCCAGTGATAGAGGTGACAACAATGTAATCATTTTGTATAGCCAGTTGGACTGAATCAAGTGTGTCAATAAGACACGTGTGAAATGGAGCCCTATGTATGGGACAATTTTTTTTTTTAATTCTGTAAGAGAGGAATGCTGGGTAAGGGATGTAGGTATGTCTGGGTCAGGTAAGTTGGGTAGGTTAGAAAGTAAAAGCAAACAAACAAGACTCACAAAAAAAGAGACAGGGACGTGAGGAACACAAAAGGGTGGGGGACACCATGATTGGAGTGAGGGAGGGGACAACCCAGGCTCATGCCCATCAAGTTTGGAGACAATGAGAATCAAGTCCTCTCTCACTGGACTGTCATCACTGTCCTATTACTTCACTGGCAGCTGGAGTGCTTGATGTATTCTCCTCCTACAGACCATGAGGGAGACCAGCCTCTCTATCTGGTGTAGTCATACAACAATGGTGTGGTGTATGACCCTACTCACTGACCCTGGCATCTCCCGGCTGGTGATGAAGTCAACACCTCTGCCTCTGCTCCCATATGGTACTACTGCACCAGCTTCCAGGGCAATACTACATGAGGATACAGGTAGTGCAGGGGCAGCAAAGGCAATGCTGCCAGGTTGTCTCTCAGATGTGCTGGGCATTGGTGATAGAGAAGGTGGAGTGGGGGCAGACTGAACCACTGGGGCTGACCTACCTCAATGTGCTGTGCATCATTTAGTGATGTGGTACACATGAATGACATGGAGACATTTTGACAACACATAATAGAAAATAAAAAAGAGAGCTAAAGGTTTTGGTTAGAGAAAAAGGATAAAATTAGTACCATCATATGTGACATACAATGCATTAATACAATTATACAACTCTTTTATCTGAAGTATTACATTTAAGTAAAAGTCCTAACAGATACACAGTATACTACAGATTTGTGAAAGTAATCCTTGAAATGTCCATATATTGCACATATGTATGTTCCAATTATACAGAATACAGTTTACAGCAGGGCATTCATACCACTGGTATAGAGTTTTTAATTTAATGTAGATATTATTGAAGAAATAACAGTATTGAACAGTTTTGAATCATGATAGTTGAATCCACAACCTCTGACTGCAGTCTAATATCTGACTCCAGCAATTGGTTTGTGCTACAGACTAATGCATAAATACTTCCTTTTACAGTTGGGATATGCATGCTCAACTCTATAAAAGACCAAAAAAGCTATCTTTAACTTTTAAAGCTACAATAACACTTCTGTTCTGCTGCATACATACCATTTGCTTCCCCCAGTCTCTGCAATTGAAAAACATGAGCCTGCCAATGGAACTCACATTCAGTGACAGGTGAGGGAAGAATAGAAAAGAACATGAGATCATTATTCATGCCAGTTTTGCCTATATTTAGCTTTTTAAGTCTTGCAAGTACTCTCTTACTGTCTTGCTTACACAGCTGTGGGATATACACACTGTCAAACTCATGCAACCGATGGTTGACATTATCACTTTTACACCTGAGTAGGTCATTAAAATGATGCCTACATTGCTTTCCAGTGCATGGGATACCAGTGGCACTAGATATAGCATAGGCTAAACTGTTCCACTCTTCAGACTTGTAATGGGAGCCAGAATAGTCCCCCTGCAGAAACCTTTGGCTATGGTCCTTTACCAGGAGTCCAATAAATATCCAGACTCCTGAACACCCCACCTAATTGTCCTAAACATGATACCTTCCTCTCTAATGCCAGCCATGTCTACCAGCTGAACTAGAGCAATGGAGACTGATGCTTTCCCTTCAATTCCAATTATCGCATTTACTGGTAATGCACAAACCTGAGCAAAGATGCCAACCATGTTTGCACAATGTTAAACAGAGAGCAGCAGTGCCAAGCAGGGAGGAATTGAATAATTGAAATTGGAAGGTTAATCTGATACTTGGCCTTAGTTTGAGGGGTATCTATTGATGTAACCTGTACTTATATACTGGAAATTGGAAGGTAGATATATTGGAAATTGGAAGGTAATTCTTAGGTGAGTTAAGTTGGCAGACATGCACTGGGGGTATAAATGTAATAACCTGACACATTTGGTTTGGCCTTTATACGTTGAGGAAAATTGATGTTTCCACTGTGGGATAAAAATCTAGGCATAAGGGGCAAAACATTTTCTTCTACAGTGTTGATTTTCCATCTTTGCTACAGAAGAAGTGCTGCTCAGACATAGTCTGGAATCATACATAAATACAGGTGAAAGTTGGAGCTGTTACACATGTATGTATGTGACCTGACACGGTTATTGGATATAGATCCAGTTGTGTATGTGTCATATGTAATTCTGAAGGCCATGCAAGTCCAGATAGCAGAAATATACTTACAGAAATATAGTATATAGTAGACAGTATACCCTCAGTCATACATCTGAAAACAAAGTAATGTTGTCTCATCCCTCACACATATAATTCATATCAGCTCCACTATCTAAAGTGTTATAAGTGAGAGTGAATATAATGGGAAGTGGAGCAACAGTAAAAGTGTATGGAATATCCTGGATTAGAACCCAAGACCATGGGTATGGCAGCCCTACACTTACACCTGTTGCCACAAGAATGCTGAAATAACACTTGTCTAGTTCTTTGTTCATTGCTATAAACTGTAGTGTCACAACAGTACAAATAGATTGCACACCCTGTACTAGAAATAAAGACCATCTGCATTCCAGCCCTACATGTACACCTGCTGCCACAGGACTAGTTGCATTCTCTAATTTCCTAATGATTCTTAAGTTCTCTGTTTTAACTGCAGTGCAACGCCACTTAGCAGATTTGCATGGTGCCCATCAGAATTAATTGAATATATCTGGTTTCAGTTATTGGCTGTCTGAGTCCTGTCTGCAGGTGTTCAATAGCCGCAGCTGCTGAGGAACCTTGCTAACTGCCACACAACACCACTAAGTGCAGTTGCATGATGGAACACAGAAATTGCAACAATGTATTGTTTTTGTCCTCTGCAGTTGTTCGGCAGGTGTTCTGTCTGCTTCCTGCGGGGGCCACTAGTCCAGTTTCAAGAAAAACACAGCTAAACCTGACATTTATTTTCTCTGTTTCCTATGTTTGCCCTAAGTGGCGCATAGCACAAACAGTGCCCCCCCAAAAAAATTAAAAGGAAAAAAACAAACAAAAATGGGAAAAGTAGCTGAAATGAGGAAAAGCAATCTATGACATATACATTAGAAAATGTTTGTACACATGACACATTTTTATATAAGTCTGTATTTGAACTCTCATTCCATTGAGCCTTCAGAACACCATAAGGATGCCTTACTTCTCTTTGTCACACAAGCAGCTTTGCAGCAAGGAGCTGAAATCATTCTACATACAGCCAACTGCAACATTGATAGGAAACCCTACAAGTGTTATTTGTACATTTATTATTTTTGGATGTAGTGCACTAAGCGATCACACAAAATGTTATGAGTATTGCTTGCAAATATGTAGCTCTTTCTTACCTCTCTGTTTTTGTTGGTCATTCTTCTCTTATCTGACCAGTAATCTGAGACATGTAGTCCGTAAGCCATTCTATATCATTGTCCTTAAAATGTGTGAGGATATTAAATGCCAATAATATAATATGCAGTTGCCAACAGATGAAGGGGAGGTTGGATGTCATTGAACAGAACCTGTAAATTGTGTGCTGCTTACTTACATTTCCAACCTTGAAATAATTACATCTAACACTTTGTAACCTGATACACACACTGGATGTAGGGCAGTCTCCACTGCTGTTGCATTTTCCTTTTCCGTACCAGTAATCATTCACAGTTGCACTGCTGTTGTGTTTTCCTTTTCCCTACCAGTAATCATTCACAGTTGCAATCCATTAAAAAAAAACACTGAGACAGTGCCTGTAGTATGTTTACATCAGATACATGAAGCCAAGTATTTGGGAGTCTGCAATTCTAATGAGTTGACACCTCATTTGCATATTCACCATGCTGACAGCCCTAAATCTGCATCATAAAAAGGCAACCGTGTAGCTAGGGAAACTGAAGGTGAGGAGACTCATTTATGTAGACAACACAGAAAAGAAGCTATTACTCTGGAATATATCCACACAGGGGATTACTGAAATTGAGAAGATATGCTTGCATTTTGTTAGCTACATACTGTATATGCTGAAATGAATTAAGAAAAATCTGTTTAATAGTTTTATATATATAGATTAGCAAAGGCTTTTACACTTTTATCTCTATGCATTAGTTAGAAGTGTACTGATTACATAGGCATGTTTGTCAGGGCATTTCACAGGTACAGTGGATATAAAACGTGTACACACCCCTGTTAAAATGCCAGGTTTTTGTGAAATAAAAAGTGAGATCACAATAAATTATTTTTGTTGCTTATTATCACAGGTGATCCTGACAGTGGAAGTGTGGGACTTCTGCCACGTGATGTCAGAGTATCAGCAGACTCTGATAATGATGGTGGCCACACAGAAGCACATTTGGGGGTGCAGAGGTTGACTCAGACACTAAGGTTGACATACAGCCATTCCCTGAAATTCCATCAGACAGTGTGCTACAGGGTAGAACTACTATATATTTCTGATCTTATTCTTAGGAGTACAGAGAAAATGTATGTGGTTATTAGCATGTTGTAGCATAACATTAAAGAACTGATGGAAGATCTTGGATGCTGATGCCTGTGACAACCCCAGAAAGTTCCCTGTTGGTCTCTGAAAGGTACCTGTAGCTAAGACTCTAAGTGCTACACATACCATTGTCTCCACTGGTATGGGTTACCCTTGGTTTGCCCTGGCTCTGAGTTGAGGATAACAGAGGTTGCAGAGTTCCTGTACTGTGTCACTATCCACCCTGTAGTGCTCTACAATTTCCACATCATGTAGATTGTGATAAGTTACCTGGGGTCTGAAAACTGTTCTCCTTCTTGGCCTTGGTCTATTAGCAGCGGCAGCATAGACTTCAGCCTGTTGCACATACACATGAATTAAAGCAATGAGTTAAAGCAACAGAAGCCTTTAATATTGTTTCTCTGTAGACTCCTTTCTGTGGTTGTATTCCAGTAGGTTTTGGAATTTGCAGAGAAAATCAGCACTGAGTCTACACGGATGCTGTATAACTTGTTCAATAGCTCCTCCATGTTGGATTGGTTGATTAGCATGCAATTCAGCTGCTTATTATGTAATTTGCATGCCATGGTTTTTACCTTGTTGTGTGTGGCCATGCTCGGCTATACACACTGTGTAGAGATGCTTACTGAATCCAAAACACACACACACACACACACACACACACACACACACACACACACACAGACACACAGTGGAAACGAACCATGTAGGCTTTATTGAATCTGGCTGTTAGTTTATTTTGCAGGCAGCAGCAGTACTTTTCATAAAACATTTTGAAGGGGAATGAGTGTTTTGTTAAGGTAGAGTCAGAAATGATTGGTAAACAAAGATTGGTGCACTATTACTTTGCAGGGATGAGATGAAAAACATGACAGATGCTGTTTATACTGGTTTAAATTCTGTGAGCATTGCGAGGGAAAACACTGAACTACAATTTCATTATTTGAACATTTCCATGTGCTGCATGCTGTGTTATTTTTCACATGGTGAGTAATGGCCCTGAATGTATAACATGAACGTTAAGGAACAGGCCAAAACATCAGCTCCAACTGTAAATGGCAGACAGTTAACCTTAGCTAGCAAAAGGAAGTGTCATTCTCTTTTTATGTGAAAGTGCAATGAACCTACATATTTTGGTTATAATGGCTTTGTTGAGTTATTTTTTATTTATGTATGTATGTATGTATGTATGTATTTATTTATTTATTTTGCTTTGAGAATAATTAACAGCTATGATTTCATTTCTCTACTCGTGAATGTATTATTAGGCTAATTTCTGTGCACTTCTAAAGGATCTTTAATTGTGATGACTTTATGTGCTGATAGGAACTTGTAAAAAAAGTGTGATCACCCATTGCTGCAGCAAGAGTTACTGCAGAGTCACTAGAGGGCTGAGAAGTACCTTCTAGTCAATGTTTACATAAGAGTTACTGCAGTGTCACTAGAGTGCTGAGAAGTACCTTCTAGTCTATGTTTACATAAGAGTTACTGCAGTGTAACTAGAGGGATGAGATGGACCTTCTATTCAGTGCTTACATCAGAGTTACTGCAGTGTCACTAGAGGGCTGAGAAGTACCTTCTAGTCAATGTTTACATAAGAGTTACTGCAGTGTAACTAGAGGATGAGAAGTACCTTCTAGTCATTGTTTACATAAGAGTTACTGCAGTGTAACTAGAGGGATGAGATGGACCTTCCATTCAGTGCTTACATCAGAGTTACTGCAGTGTCACTAGAGGGCTGAGAAGTACCTTCTAGTCAATGTTTACATCAGAGTTACTGCAATGCCACTAGAGGGTTGAGAAGTACCTAAAATTCATTGCTTACATAACAATATGCTTTGTACTTTAGGTATTTGTGCAACACATTATAGGTATCATGTTAACTCATTACACCTGAATGACGCCTCCATGTGAATCTATAATTAACTCCTACTGATGTCGCTAGGTGTCAAATATTGCATGTTCATATTTGCATCAATAATTCCAAAACCATGCTATGTACAAGGCTTCAAAATACTTAATCTTAAAGCTCACACAATGGCAAACAACTGCATTAATGTCTGACCTCTGTGTAGTGCAGGTAAATAGATATTAACTATTGTTTTTATGATATTAATTTATATAGATATAATTTTAAAATTGTTCTAAATATCTCAACAACCAAGTAAAACAGACAGAACTTCTTAGTGTCATATGAAAGCTCTCAGTTAGATTAATAAAATGCTGCTGATTGTATGTGTGTAACCTGAGTGGTTGGTGAGCTATTATAAATTGGTTACAAAATATTACAAATGTAATAGTAACTGTGTTTACTGTGACTTATAAAAGTTGGTTTAAGATGTAGAACCTTAAGAATACTACCACTATAAAAATAGTTTGTGCTGAAGAGTTTGCTATGTTTACAATTCTTTCATAACCCCTTTGGTTCCAGAGATGTGAACATTTGTTTGAAATGTGAAGACATAATTTGTTTCTGTCAAAAGGCTTAGGCTCTGCCCATTGGAAGTTACAGTGCAAACTTCCTGAGCTCATTTGGAGTGAATGAGTTAACCATGCACTAGAGGGTATCTTGGAGACTCATTTGGAATTTGGGAAAAATGTGCAGGGTCTGCGTAAGGTGCAGAGTGAATACATCGATGGTAGGATTTTACTGTTGCATGCACGGAGTTTCATAGGCTATGCCAGTGCATAATATCCTTGCATTAACCTGTGTATCATTACAAATTACTTGTGATGAAGAGGGGGATGTATTTGGTTTCACTTTTTGTATCTTGTCTACCCTTAAGTAAGTATTAAAATGAGATAGTTTACTAATGGATGGATGGATGGATGGATGGATGGATGGATATGGCTTATTTACTAGCAAATAGACAACTACTTGATGAAAGCCATCTCATTAGAAGTACTGCATTTATTACCATAGATATTTGAAGACGTTTTATTTTATTATACATTGCACACATGCTCTTTTAAAGGCATTTGTTTTACAACAGCTTTTGTAAAAAAAAATCACTACACTATGCCTAGACATGCCACATGAGAAGATATAAAGCCAAATCATACATTTTTTGAAATCAGATTTACAACTGGTAAGCTGGAGCATTTATAACATTAATCATTATTGGCTTTTATGCAGTGATAGCACATTTTTAAAGACACATGACCTTCTGAGAACTTTAAGCATTCCAGAACTTGATCTTTTATATTTCCTAATGTCGACACATTAGACTCATTCAGGTCATCTTGGTGGTGAAGACATAATATATTTGGTAGCTCCTACTATAATATCTTGGATAGGCTTGTTTCTGTTTACAACCTTGCACTTCAGGTACACACTCCCTCCTTGTACTCAGGAAGGTCCTGGTATTTCTCTGATTTTTTTGTCATATTTTGCAATGGATTGCACTGTGGTGATAATACTTGTATTTTTCTCACCAGCAGCTGTGATTGAAAAGAATTATTATATTCTAAGCTAGGTTACAGGCTTACTTTGCAGTATCAGTACATTTTCTCATTATACATACATATATATATATATATATATATATATTTTTTTTTCAGTTTGAATTTCTTTTCTACTTGTCTATATATTGTGGATATCTCAGATAGGTGATAATCTACTTAAATTCATATTCCTCTGAAAACTCGTGGAATGTTTGCCTCATTAACTCTAGGTCATTATCTGATATAATGATCATAGGTTAGTATTAGGCTAACGTCCCTTGTGAGCCTTTTTAAGCCTAGCCAATTATCCCTTGTGAGATTCACCCCTGCACCTTGTGTTTATAAGACAAACACCTTAACCATTAGGCCACCATCCCAACCTCACAACCACATAACACAATGACATAATTAGACAATATAGATCTTACTTTGTTTACCCTCCATGTACTTCAAGTAGTAATTCACACAAATCATATATATATATATGGGTCTACTTCTGTTCTTCTGTTCTTCAAAAACACACTTTTTAGAAGAACGGATAGGCGAGACCCACTTTAACGAAAGTGCACTTAACTGAAAGTGCACTTTCATGGAAATCAGTTAACCTAAGCACGGTACAGTTGGTATAAGGAAATATATCCTTTTCCCCACTGAAGTGTGATCTCAGAGTTAGTATATATAAGACATGAAGGTGTGTCTGGCAAAGTAAAACACACACTATGCTATAGATTGCAGTCAATAACTGAGTAAGGTAAACGTGTAAATTAACAGAAGTCCTAGACAGATATCCATGTGTGTAAATGCAAGATTTGAAACAACATTAATCAATAAAGTGCAAAAGGAGATAATGCTCTGATAATATATTATTTCAAATAAAATGTTCAGTATTACTGTAGTCACTGCTTGTGGGTTCTAATCCCACACCATTGAACTGATAAATTTTGCTGTTTTGAATACTGTTTTTTGTATTTCATCAATAAAACATAACCATAATTGCATGTGAAGTGAACACCCATAGACCTGTGCCATGACTGTCTGGTTGTCAAGTGTAATCAGTGCACATGAACATACCTCTCAACTGTCACGATTTTTGCAGGATGTACTGAATATTACCCCATATGTCTGGATCTTGTTTTTCTGGCCAGTCTCTGCCACACTGGTGACGATCAATGTTTGAAAAAAAATGTCATTCCTCTGAATTGCAGATATTAGACATCTCTCAAAATGAATTTTAATGGCAAATCTATTATCCAAACACTTTGCTACTATCGTAAGAGCACATCTTGTATGAAGGTCCTGGTTGTTGTGCCTTTGTACCACCATTATGTATGATTTGGCCTATAATGTCCCGTGCTAAGAAATTGAGAGGTATGTACTTGGGACATCATATATCCAATATAAGCAACATTGAATGATTGCTGGATGCAATATGATCTGAACTATAGTGTGTTTGTAAGGAACAGGGTAGTATTTCAAGTTGTAAACATCATAACAGTCAGTAGTGCAACAAGTAAAATCTAACATATCTAAAAGTACTTATTTGTAGAATGTTTAGTAGTTATAGTATCTGTGAAGTTACTAATGTCCTCCTTTCTTCTCTCACTCCACCCCTTTCTCTTCTTTTATTTATTTAATCAATTTATTTACTATTATTATTTGCTATTATCATATTATTTGTTATTGCGTGAATGGGCTAACCGGGAAAAAGCTGAAAGACACAACAACAAAAGCTTATGCTGTCCTTATGTATAATTTAATATTGCTTTGCTGTAAAATAAACTTTCATTTACATTATTTATTGCTGGGTTCCTCATTACTTTACTTTTCAATTTGTTTCCATTAATCATTATTGTTTTCTTTTATGTTCTTAATTACATTTGCTTGGGTTATGTATATTTTTCCATTATGTTTCTGTTTTATTTACCACAGTCAACAAGGTAGGTCAGATCCTGGAGATCCACCTAACTTGGCTCCCCAGAATGAGGCACCAGGGCCCAGCACATCTGAGAAGCAGCCTGCTGGCATCCCACTTGCTGCCCCTAAATTACCTGCTCCTTCAGGTAGTTCTGTCCCACAAGCTGGGAATGTGTCCCTCTCTGGGAGTGGAGGTGGTAGGGTTGCATATGTCACACATGAACAAATTCCAGGCATGGTGCATAGCCTTGTGCAGCAGTCTGTTGGCGCACGCCTATGCCAAATGAAAAGCATGCTGTCCATCTTGGTGGGGCAGTCCACCGAGGCACTGGCATTGGCCACTGCCTCCACAAGAGGAGCAGTGAAGGTGCAGTGCTGACTGTCCTGTGGGTGAGGACTTGAGTCATACTGTTACCATGTCTGATGTCCATGGAATATGGATCCCGCAACCCCCACCCCAACCAAGGTGTTCACCCACCTTGTTTCCTTCACCAACCCTGTCTGCTGTCTCGTCTGTCAGCAAATGCTTCCTCACCTTCCCAACTTACCTTTCCCACACATACCATATCCCTTCCCCAACAATCCACTCCTTAACAAAAAAAGGGCACCTGTCCCAAAATAATTTTGTGTCATACATAGCTCTCCATTTCTCACATGTGTCCACTGGACACACTTAATTTGGTCCAATTGGCTTGACAATGCACTTATGTTGTCATCACGCCACTCTATGGGGGTGACAGGCCAAATTCAGCTAAAAATCTTTGCAAGTGCACAGTTATTGCTGTGGAAGACGTGGATAGCTATGGTTCTTTCCTACATCCATCTTGCCCATTCCTAACTGCCTTTCACTGTGTTTTCCCAATGCTTGCACCTCATTTCACCACTTTCATATCTCCCCAGTTTTCTTTTCTTTAAAGAATTATTGTGCAATTCTGTGCTATGTGCAGCATCTCTCAAGGTAAGCTAAATGACATTGTATTATTACATATACATATTAATCACATTCAAAAAAGTTCAGCTGCACTCGATTTTGAGCCCAGTACCATCTGATTTGAACAATAGTGCATCAATCTGCCAAGCGACACAGCCAGTTAATTAGCACAGGAGCATTAGGCAAAACATAGTAATTGCCATTTTCTTGTCATTAATTGTGTTTTCTCATCGTGCAGCAAATCTGCTAAAAGATTAATGGAAAAATAGGAATTTAACTGGGAATCTGGTAGAGAAATAAATCACTATAAAGCCATATACATAGTAATAGGTGTAAGTGAGGTATGTAACAGCAGTTCAGTGTGAAATTATCTTCACATCATGTAAAATCACAACTGTTCTATCACTGACTCTGTAGTGTCATCTGTTAAATGCTTTAAAAACATTTATTTTAGGTTCATATGGTCCTGGGTTCAAATCCAGCTGTGTCTAGCATTTAAAACACATGATGTGTACATTACCATTATAAATTTTGATATGTATGACTGTCTCATCACCTATTTATCCACACAAAACAGTACAGCTGGAATGTCTGCTTCTAAATACCAGAAGTCAATGGCCTACAGATAGGAACACATTTTAACTATTGCTATTACAACCCTAGAAAGTGCATAGAATCTCAGGTTATGCATTAGCATGAATTCTCAGAGGAATTTGACGTATGTAATTCAAATACTGCCCAGTAATGTCAGACTGCAGTCCACAATGTTTTGCAAGTGATATTACAGACAACCACAGCCATACAAGTAACATACATATATGAAGGTCATGTTAGAAGCAAGGGTTGCCAAATTCAAATGCTGCCCAGTAATATCAGACTGCAGTCCACAATTATTTGCAAGTGATATTACAGACAACCACAACCATACAAGTAACATACATATATGAAGGTCATGTTAGAAGCAAGGGTTGCCAGCACCGACAGTCATGACATAACACATGACTTGGCAGTTGTTCAAGTGTTTGATATAATGGTTACTGCCCCCTACCTTGTTCTAGGACACACTAAGTATGTTGCCTTTTATTCTGTTAATGATACATTTGTCTAACATACTTACCTTAAACACATACCTTACGTCCAATGGGATGAGTGTCCTCAATTTGGCTCTGGCTGTTCATCAAGCCTGCCACAGGTAATATAGTTAGTATTCTGTGTTGTTATTCTGCAAAGTCTTCTGACTCTCTTTCTCTGCCTATTGCCAGCAGCAGTGTCAGCCTGTAGCACATACATCTGTATGTAACAAGTAGCTGCTACAAATATTCGCTCTGTGCTGATGTATTTTTACCCCACTAATTTTCACCCCCAACATATAAGAACAAGGATGGAATCTAAATTGAGGCCTTATATCTTGTTGAGTAGTTGCATGGGATTGGCTGATTATACTGCAAATCAGCTGTGTAGGATGCATTTAACATTTCTTATCCACAGACTAGTTCAGATGCAATCAACTGCTAATGAGAACGATCATATAAAGCCATATGTCTAGCTAGGTAAACCAGTGTATATCAGAGCTACTTCTTATGTCTAACTCATTGACATGTTACTTGTATAGGCAGTATCTTTCAACAGAGGAGTATTGTACTCTATCAGGTATGTAACCATTTTGTTTCCAACATGATGCATATGTCTGAATATATATAGGGAGAATAGGGATTACAGCAGTAAGCCTTTGTTAGAAGTGTACTGATGACATGGCATTGATCTCCAGCCCTGTTACACATACAGAGGATGTAGAGTACACCAAGGGTATAATGCTGTGTGATAACTAGGTACACAGGTGTCCTGACAACTTCCTTTGATCGCACTTGTAATAGTACACTGCTATTTTGTTGACACCATTGTTCATACATATTTTTTGGGGGTGGGGGATTTTTCCTGCTATGGGGCACACTACAATGAACTCCTGTGCTGGGTTTGTGAGCATACATGAGTATCTGTCATCACACAAACAGGAAACTGTCACTATTGCTACAATCCTAGTTGCATCCGCACCCTTTGTATGCTTGGCACACTGTTGAATATGAGATGTGCAATCAAGCAATGAATACTGATAGCCTTCCTTTACTGCTGTATGTATACATAGTTTACTGGTATGTATGTGATCCTTACATGTGTTCTTATGTCTTTGTATTTCAGGAAGCATCAGGCATGCATGTTGCAGGACACCATTTTCTGAGGCAGAATACAACCTCATCACTGAGGTTTTGCACAGCATTCCTAGGTTCTGCTGTCCCAAAGGAAGATAAATAGGTTAGAACAAGCAGCCTTGTGGAATGAGCTGGTGCATAACATCAATGCCGTGTCACCAAGATTGTACCTATGAGTAGGTGTGACACTGTGCCATGAATATGATAAATGCAGCAGAGACCTTCAGCTTACATGGCCAGAGATCATCAGGTCATTGGTGGTGGCCCTGCAGCAGAACCTCCTCTCACAGCCATAGAAAAATTCCTGGCAAGCCTTGCCAACAGGACAGCTCCCAGACATTCATTAGCCAATATCCTGTGTACGTGGGTGCCTCCCGTTTCTCTCAAAAGGAGCGTCCAGGTATGCTTAGTTAGATCAGTGCTAGAATACTGTTGGATGCATCCTGTCATGGTGTATCTAGTTTTACATGGGTGTCGGGTGTTTTTTTTTTGGGGGGGGTAAGTTAGTTGTAGTTGAAAGCTCATGTAGAGCTTGTCAGCCACATACCTTTTAACATAGCAATTACTGTAGATGCAAGATATTTGGATGTATTACCCCTGTTATACTTTAACATGTGGTGCTGTTGCCATTACCTGTCCCTCAAAATTTTTCAGGACCATAAGGAATTGGAAGAGGCTGTGGTCCTGCTGCAGGTAAGCAGAAAACAGTTTTGTCAGAGATGTAGAAATATTTTAATGTATTAGGTAAAGTGTCATCCCATGCCTGCTGGCTGGATTGATGTACTGTCTGCATGATTGTCAACTGTACAGATATTTTCAGAATGTTCACAGATTAGACCTATACCTCTGCATTGTAGGTATGGCTATAGTGATTGACTGAATGGTGCACAGCAACAGTTATCCCACTCCACAAAGGGGGAGCCACCACTGATCCTGGGAACTATCGCCCTATTAGCCTGATGAGACTGGTCTGTAAGGTCATGGAATGTATCATCATGGAACTCATAAACAAAGACATTGGGAACCTCCAAACTCTGGACCCCACCCAGTTCGGGTTTGTGAAAGGCAGATCATGCCTCCTGAACCTGATAGACCTCTTTGAGGCAGTCACCAAAGCCGTAGACAATGATAAGGTGGTTCACACAGCCTATATTGACCTTTCAACATCATCCCCCATTCTGGGATTATAGCTAAACTCACTAAACTAGGTATAAATCTCTACATCACAAAATGGGTTGCCAATTGGCTTACTGATGGAACCCACATTGTAAAAGTTGCAGACTCCAAATCTGACTTCAAACCAGTGACAAGTGAAGTACCACAGGGTTCAGTCTGGGGACCTCTCCTGTTTGGTATCTACTTCTCTGAAGTACAGGCTGACACAGAAGGCCTTTGGCTAATGAAGTTCACAGATGACTTCAAACTAGGAGCCATAGTTGAGTCTCCAAATGATGTGGACATCCTATAGAAGGCCCTCACCGAGACAGACGCCTGGTGTCAGAGCCATGGCCTTAAGCTCAATGCTAAAAAGTGCATTGTCATCCCCTTTGGTAAAAACTCTGTACCCATGAACTACCACATAGGCGGCAGTCTACTTAATGCCAAATGTGTGATAAGAGACCTTGGGACCCAGGTGGACAGTAGTCTCTCCTTTGATAATTACATTGCCACAGTAGTCAGGAAATTCTTCTATGTGGGACACCTCATCACAAAAGGGTTCACATCCAGGAAAAAAGAGGTCATTGTTCCCCTCTACTCGATACTCATTAGACCCATTATAGAGTACAACGCCCTTTTTGGAATGTACCTCACAAGACATCTGCAATAGTTGGAAAGGCCACAGAAGTACCTCACAAAGAGGATGACTGGCCTCAAACAGATGCCCTACATTGACCATCTCAAAAAACTCCAGCTTTACTCCATAGCATATTGCCTACTCCAAGGTGATCTCTGCCTAACATATAAAGCTATGTCAAATCCAGAGCTGTTGGACGTGCTACACCTAAAGAAATCCCAATCCCTCTGAGCTACATGCTCTAGTGACCTAAACCTTGTCACCACAATAAACAGGGCATGCTGGAGGGATATATTCCTGTCCCAGAGGCTTCCCATACTCTGGAATAAGCTACCCATCTATGTCAAGCAAAGTTCCTCATTAGCACTCTTCAAGAAAAATCTTGATGAGTGGATGGGAAATAGGAAATACACCCCGGGGATCACTTCTGTGGCTCTACTCGACAGGGGCACAGGAAAATAACTTTCTTGGGTGGCGTAAGCCAGGGAACTTTGTTGGCTAGGCTTACTTAGGCCCTTGGGCCGATAGCCTAGTACCTACCTATGAACCTATGAACCTATGAAAGCATTGTCAGGACATTACTGATTGCCATAACTGTCAACTGTGGAGATTTTTGCAGAATGCCCACAGTGTACATAATTTATTTTTTGCTCATAAGTTTCTTGTTTACTAAATAATTATTTCCAAATAATTACAGATTGAGGTTAGAAAGTAATGTCTACATGTCCTACTCTGTGAGGTTGGGAGGTATACAAGTCTGTAATAGTGACAGCAGTGTATATAGCTTAACATATATTGTACCATAGTACTGCAGAGCATAGCAGTGCATGTATTAATCTACTGTCTTTTCATTTTCATCACAGATGATCAGGGAGGTTGGTCTTTGTCCCCTACATCTCCTGATGTCATTGTCTCTTCAGACTCTGATGATGATGGCTGCCAAGTTGAGGCACAGCTGGGGGTTGCAGGGGCTGAATCAGACACAGATGTTGGCATCCTTTGTCCACGCTTATTAGCTATGTATATAGCCGGTGTGCCTATGCATACCCAGTCCCCTGAAGTCACATATATTGGACAGTATGAGGGTGGAGACATTGAACAGGGAAGTGTGGCAACTGCAGCTTCAATGAGTGTTGACACTGGCCATAGCCAAACTGTTGGTGAGGTTCCACACAGGCAGATTGATAAGGGTGCTTGTAGGAGGCCTGCTGTCCCTCCACCACATGCAGGTGTCTCCTCACATGTCACGTGGTATATGTTTAGGGCCATCATGGAGCCACAGGCAGATTCAGAAAGGAACTCCTGATGAATGTTCAGGATTTTGGATGCAGCACAGTCTGACATCCATGACTACCTCCAGCATGTTGCTGATACCCTTGACTGACACAATGGAAAGAGGTAGATCTGAGACAGATCACACACTATCTGTCTTAGAACACACATTGTCTGTGATGGAACATCTGATTGGAGTTGAGCATTGGCCTCGTGGGCATAAGTCAGCAACTACATCTGCTGAGAGTCAATGTGGCCATGCACAATCATGCTTCCATAGTGGCAGTACATCCAGTGCTCCTGAGGGAAGTGTGCTGTCCAGACCATGACATAGCAGGCCATGCGCTTGTGGTCCTTCTCATGGAGGACTCTTTCCCAGCAGACATTAGTCACCCTCAAGTAGTAGCACATCATCTGACCTTGGACGTGGAGGTGCCAGTGCAACTCCTGGCAGAGCCATTTCTCATGTGCGGGGGTGGAGACGAACTGTCAGCTCTACCGTGCATTGCTCACAGTTGTCCCACATAGAGACACGTAGGCTAACACTGACCTTGGCTGTGTTCATGCAGGCACTCATACACAACTGTCACATTGAGGGCACCTACAGACACACATGCAACATTTCCATGGTCCATCTTGCCTGTTTCCCTTCCTGACTCACATACATGCTTGCCAACCTGTTGTGTCAGCCTGGGTTTCCTGCACCCCCACACAACATTCTGTGCATGTGATGATAGCTGTGCCACATCCCTATCATATTTCTCATGGATGCAGGGACATAAAGCTATGCATCTGATGCACAAGGTGACTATCTACATTAGTCTGAATTCCTTTCATCCACTGGTGCTGTTGACATGCTACTTGTACTGGTCATTTACAGATATTGTAATTTGCATTTAGGTTCATAGGTTCATAGATTAGTACTAGGCTAACTGCCCTTGCGAGCCATTTTTAGCCTAGCCAATTATTCCCTGTGAGATTCAAACCCTGTACCTTGTGTTTGTAAGGCAAACACCTTAACCATTAGGATACCTTCCCATATAATGTGTATAGCATAATAATTTGTGTATGTTATGATGGATCCTGTTGTAAGGGCTGTAGAGTCACACAATGAAATGTGCTTAATGGAAATGTTTAAGTTTCACTTTTAGGATTGTGTAGTACACACCTGTGGGTACACATATACAATCAACCCCTCAACATCAGAGCACAGGATTGAATGTCAGCACAGAAGACAAATGGCATCAGAAAGTTAATGCAGTATAGGTTCATGTGTTCATAGGTTCATAGCTGTTTACTAGGCTAATGAACACAGGGGCTTCTTTAAGCCTAGCCATGTATCCCAAATCACTGAACAGGTCTGATACCCTTGATAAGTGTAAGCAGGGTTTTGGGGGATGAAGCATTTACAAGTAGGGCCTAGGAGATGAAATATTTACTGTTTCCCTGTGTCCATTAGAGACATAGGTCCCAAACCAGGAATGATTGCCTGTTCCCTATCTAGTTGCATAACTTATACTTGATTTGCATTAGGGCGGAACTCTGCTTTACATGGATGGGAAGCCTGTTCCATACAGGGTGTAGTCTTTGGCACACACACACCTGTCTTTATAGCACATCTTATTTATATCACAGGCAAGGTGTAGGTCTGTAGAATGGGTAATTCTGGTACTGGCTGCGTCATGGATATGCAGGAGGTCCACAGTGGAGTCTGACAATGCCCTGTAGGACAAGTATACATCTCCCCTCCAAAGCCTGTAGGAGACAAAATGCAGGGATAGGGCCTTGACATGGTCTGCATAGGCCATTTTACCTATGCCCTGTATTGGTTCAGTGAGGACCTTCTGTGGATATTCCAATTGTTGGATGTGCCTGGTTAGGTACATACCAATGGTGATATTGCACTCAATGATAGGCCTGATGAATGCCGAATACAGTGGAACAATGACTTCCATGGACTTAAATGTCATACCTTTGTTTATAAGTTGAGCAAGCTAGAATGATTTCCCCAATAATGTAGACATGTGACAGTCAAAGACTCGATTACTATCTATGTGTGTCCCAAAGTCCCTGACTACTTGATCAACTTTTAGAGGTGTGCTATCTATATGATAGTTGCCAGGGGTGGATGATTTCCCAAACGATTGTATTGTGCATTTTTGGCATTTAGTTTTAGTCGATGGCTCTGACATCAGTTGTATGGCTGTGTCAGCCCTTCCTTAAGAAAATTTGTGTCAGTGCAACATTCAATGACAGCTCCTAATTTACAATCATCTGCAAATGTAGTAAGGGGCCACTGACAATGGCCTTGACTTCAGACAGTAAATGCCAAAAAAGAGCGGTCCAAGGAATGATTAGTGAAGGAGTTCACTTGTGACTGGCCTCTTTGTAGAGGTGGATTCCCCACTGCTATCCTCCTGGGTCCTGTCTTCCCTCATCCATTGCTTTGGTTACCTTCTCAAATAGGTCCACCAGGTTGGGTAGTCATGATCTGCCCTTGATGAAACCAAACTAGGTTTGGTCCAGTGCCTGAAGGTGTACTAAATCTCTATTGATCATTTCCATGATAATTCTTTCCATGGCTTTACATATCCGGCTAGTGAGACTTCTGGTTCTGTAGTCTTTAGGGTCAGTAGATGGCCCATCTTTGTGCAGAGGGATGACTGTTGCTATTCTCCATTCATGAGGCACTAAGCCTGTTTGGTGGCTACAGTGAAATAGTAGTTCCAGAGGTGCTAATAGGTCATGTTTCATGTGCTTTAGAAGGCATGCTGGGATATTGCCTGGGCCCATTGATGTAGCATACTTGGTCTTAGAGAGACTATTAAGGAACTGTTCCCCAGTGATAGCAGGGGTACTTATATTTGATGGTATTTCCTGAAGGAAGATTGTGGGGGGAGAGAGTTGGAGCTGAATTTTTCAGCAAGAAGGTTTGCTATATCTTCTGTCTCAATACATATATATATATATATAGAGAGAGAGAGAGAGAGCGAGAGAGAGACAGATGTGTGTGTGTGTGTGTGTGTGTGTGTGTGTGTGTGAGTATATATACATATATATATATATATATATATATATATATGTATATGGTTCTACTTTAGATAATTGAAATACCACTTACCTGACTTTTAAATCAAAGAGACAAAAGCACCAAAAATTCATTTCAATGAACACGTACATCCCCAACAAAAAACTACAGGTAAATAACCATTTGGGTCCACCACAGCAAAACACAAAAAATTAACAACATGAAACATCCCCCTTCCCTCACTAAATATACCAACTCCGAGATTGCACTACAGTGGGGAAAGGGGCAAAGTGGTGGCCACGTGGTTACTTACCTGTATTTTTTTTGTCAGTGATGTACGTGTTCGTTGAAGTGGATTTTCGGTGCTTTCGTGTAAGTGATTTAAAAGTCACGTAAGTGGTATTTCAATTATCTAAGGTAGACTATATATATATATATATATATATATATATATATATATATATATATATATATATATGTATATATAGGGTTCTACCGACTTTCGCGACCAAGCAGAAGAGACCAGACAGAAGAAGCCTCCAGAGCTCAGAAAAAAGAAAGACCGAATGGTGGAATCGCGAAAGACAAACACAAGAGAACCACACACGACACAACCGACAACACGCCGACACAACACCAACCGAGGATGCCGACGGAAAGGCTAGAAGTGTGCGTGTACGGTACGAGTGAGAGAGGGTGCGAGGGGTGTGTGGGCATGTGGAGGGGTGGGGTAAGTGGTTTAGGGGGGGGGGTTAGTGGGTAAGGTTAAGAGTTAGGGGGGGTGAGGTAGTTAGGTGGGTTAAGGTTAGGGGGGGGGGTTTAGGGGTGGGTTAGGGTGTTTAGGGGGGTTTTAGGTTAGGGAGGGAAGGTTAGGTTGGTTAGTGGGCGGGGGCGGTAGGGAGTGGTGAAGTAGTGTTAGGTAGTAGTTTAGGGTAAGGTAGTGTTTGGTAGGCTTGTGTTGTGTGTGTGCTGGTGTTGGTTGTGTTTGTGTTGGAATTTTGGTGTGTTGGTGTTGTGTGTGTGTTTTGTGTTTGTGGTTTGTTTGTGCAGTGTGTGTTATTATTGGTTATTGTGTTGTTGGGTTGGTTTGGTTCATCGGTATGTTTGGTTTTATGTTGGTGATGTATGTTGTGTGTTTGTGTTTTGTGTTAGTTTTGTACATAGATAGATATGCATATAATTTTTTTAAAATAAATTGATCAAAGAGCAATGGATTTGCGCTCTGCTTAAGTAAGTATACGAGCATGCGCAGTGGCATTTTTGGATTGTTTGCATGTTAATAAGCTGTGCACAAATGGAAGGCACATTGCTTACATCAGAGACTTCTGTTCCATAAACTGACTCTAGCCCACAACTAGCTTTATTCAAGGTTGGGATTATGTTTGTAATATGGTGTGACCTCTGAATCTGTTTCTGCACTGCTGCTCTTTGTGCAAATTGGATAAGACTTTTTAAATAGCTCACAAATGTTTATTTTAATATGTGAAAGAGGTTAATACTAGTACAACACATACAGAGTCACAGTCTGTAAAACACAACTTATTACTACTTCACATGCAAATGAATCTGGATATCTCTGATTAGAACCCTGAATACCATTCACACAAGCTAAGTTACTTAGTCTTTTAGCCACAGAAACTGCTTAACAAAAAGGGGATCATTCATTATAGAACCACCTGCATAAATATGTACATTACTTTTCCTCAGGTGCCTAACACATACAAAGTAAGATCAACTTCTATATTACTGCCCTGAGACTGTGGGGCCCACCAATTGTGTGCCATGCTCATATAGCATAGATGAGTTACTGTTATGGCAGTTACAAGGGAACACTGCTATTTTGAGGGGTGGGGAGCAAAACCCGTGTTCTGCTAGGATACACACTAGTCTATTATTTAACTTCACTTTCTAACATCTCCCATGAATGGTGTACCATTAATCTGTTGCAGTAGGATTGCATGAATATTCCATGCATGAGGCCTACTGATTACAAATGGTGACATGATAGTGGAATGGGTGTCTGTAATCCCATATGGATGTAATTTCTGTCCAAATAGCCCACTATAGTTACTTGCATAATGTACCAGGTCCTTTGCTATAATGACATATCCTAATAATCCACTAGAATACTGTTTAGGTTACAGACTTGACACAAATGTAGTTCAGGGCTGACTCTGTCTGCTGCAAGCAGTACACAGCCAATACATGGATAGGTACATGATGTGTGAGTTGACTGGTTCAATTGTGATATATGTATGTGAATAGGGGTTGGGTGTTAGTCCCTAGGTCCCTAGGTTTTCAGTGAATGTGTATGTGTTGTTTCTTAGTCAAAGCCAGGGCATAAAGAGCATGCCTACATCTGCCTACAGGAACATCAGCAGGGGGTTCCTCCTCCGAGTCATCCTGTGACTGTGGCTGTTGTGACCTAGGCACTGGTGGAGAGCTGTGTATCCCTTCCCTTTGCTGATCCTGCTGCAGCTATTTCTGCAGGTTCTGATTGTGTAGCATAGTGCATTCTGTGAATATCTGTGCACATGTGCATGGAGTATACTGCAGGGATATATCAAGGCACCAGAACTCTGACATCAGAAGCCAAAACACATGTTCTATGATGTTCTTAGCTTGTGTGTGTGCCTCATTATGGCATTCTTCTGTGGGTGTGTGTGCATTTCTGATGGGTGTCATCATCCATGGTTCCAGGGCATAGCCAGTATCCCCCACTAAATGGCCCTGTGGGATGCTCCTATAGCAAACATCTGGTACAGCTGTGATGTGTGCCAGATATGAGATTAGTGATAACTATCAGGGTTGTGAGCACACACATTCATGATAATCCCCTGGGCATTGCATATGACTTGGCAGTTGATGGAGTGGCATCCCTTGCGGTTAACATAGATTCTACCCAGCTCACCAGGTGGTGCCTTGATGTGTACATGAGTGCAATCTATGGCACCAAGTATTCAAGGTAGTGTGCAACATGGTAGAAGTGTTGCATGTTGCTGGCCCTCTCCTCAGGGAAAAGGGGAAAATACGTGCTCACTGGCATGTGGGAGCATAGCATCCAGGAATTGGTGGAGTACCCTGGATGCAGATGCTTGTGACATCCCCATCATGTCCCCAGTTGGTCTTTGAAAAGTATCTGTAGCTAGTATCCTAATGGCTACACATTCCTTAGTTTCCAATGGGATGGTTTCCCCTCTGTTAGCTCTGGTTCTGAGTTGAATATGGCAGAGCTCACTCAGTTCTTGTAATATGTCCCTGTCCACCCTGTAGCACTCAACAATCTCCAGCTCATGTAGCTCCTGGAAGGTTACCCTGGGCTTGAACACTCTTCTCCTTCTCTGTCTAGGTCTATTGTCAGCAGTACTAGCAGCACTTACTTCAGCATCTAGTACATATGGATGTAGAATAGCTGCAGCAGCCCCTAGCATTATGTCAGTTAAAATTTCCAAGTCTGTACTCCAATAATTCAAAGTATTGAGGGAAAATCAGAATGTAGGGTGCATACATACTTTATACAGTTTTGGTGTAGGTCCACCATGTGGGATTGGCTAAGTATGATGCAGTTCACTTGCTTAGGATATAACTGACATGATTTAAAGGCCTTACTTTTGTGTGCAACATGGTGCTATGTGCAGCATCGTGCAACATAGCTTATACAATACTGTATTTTACTAATTGAGTATATTTGGTTTCCATTTATGGCTGGCTATGTCATGACTGGAACATGGGTGGTCTGGTCTCGCAAACATGCTAAGCTATACCTAAACCATTTGTGGCAAGCAGCGTGCTGCACAGACATGTGCACTGAGTGCCAAATATCCTAAAAGTGACATGATGCACTCCTCTGATGTCATCCACATCCAGTGGGAATATAAACACTGTGTAGCAACCTATACAAAGTGGATATGCGTAGACAGTTGCTGGCTTTAGAAATTCAACACATCCACAACATTTACCCCTTATTTGCCTAATATTCATGCTACCAGCCTGGTAACCTCACAATTCATAGCCGTTTAAGCTGGGAAACAGCAAGAATGTTTGATTGCACTGATCTGATGCAAAGTCTAACAGTATATTTGTGTAGAGTACATTATAAGTGTTATTTTACAAATTTTTATTTTATTTTTATGTTTAGCATGTTTGAGCAATGTACCGCATAGTGCAAACATGTAGAAATTAATAATAAAACAAATATTAATTTCACATAATCACTGCTGTTTTCAGATGTCCACAATGTATGTTTTGAACATTTATTTATGTGATCTTATCTTTTCAGGGGAAATATATTCATATTTGTGGACTTTTACATCCCTTCTTTCAGTGTAGACTCCTGTACATGGAAAATTTCCACGTACACTACTAACACAAATACAGAGTCTACACAGATGCTTTATGGCTTGTTGGGTCATTCCACCTGGTTAATCTGCTTACAGTCCAGCTAATTAAGGCAAAATTTGCATTGCACAAAAGGTTACTTAGCTGCACATGTGTGCATTCTGCTACACGGAGTTTACTGAATCTAAAACTGTTCATGCCTGTGGGCGCATCACAGTGTGATGTGCACATGATAAAAAGTTTCATGTTAGCTTTATTGAATTTCCCCTGTTGTCTTTGAAAGGTGACAACATTTGTAGTGCAAACTCCACTTTATGAGCACCAGGTACAGCTACTGTGTTACAATACATGCATACATATACATATATAACCCCAGCCAAGCTAGAGGAGGCCCATGGAATATATGCAAATGACCCCAAAAAGACATACCAGTACTTCTGCTACATTGCTTCTGAATACCCATGACATTTAACTTTTCACTTTTTAAATCATTTTGGGTACATTCGGACCAATAAAGCCAAACTCCATTAGCTCTTGTCATGCAGCACCAAGATCGCACTTCAGTGTGGGAAAGGAATATTTCCCCAGTTCTCAGCTTAATACAATCTCATGCTTACTAAGCCACCACACTTCTATAAGCTGATTTTTTATCAGCTATAATGTCTGCGTCACCTTTTGTCCCGTAGACTCAGTGATACAAGGTTCCACACCTAAATATATATATATATATATATTGATATATAATCAGATAGATAAATCATGCACAAGTGTAAATATTTACATCTTATGCAACGTCATCTCCAAAGAAATAAAATCTAGGCATCTTTTATTTCTCCACTTTGAAAAGTAGCCATATACCTAATCCTTATAGAAACAATAAAAAATCCAACTTAATATAGTGCATTTGGCATCTTTGTGTAGGGCAGTATTTTGTCTATATGTTGACTTTTTAATACAATTTTAATGAACTTATTATACATTAGTATACTGGTGTATAGTGCACCCAAGAATTACATTCCTTTTATAAGAACGTAAACATATATCAGCATCTATACTATATTAATCATATTGACTGGGTTTTGGTGTTTTTTTTTCTTGTAGGTTACTCTGCATTATGTTAAAAATCCTGCAAGTTAAACTCCAATATATAGACAAAGAATGGCCAAATGTACAAGATGGTTTTAGAATCGGTGGAGGTACCAGAGATCAAATTGCTAACATCAGCTGGATAGTGACAAAAACAAGGGAATTCCAGAAAAAAAATATTTACTTCTGCTTTCATGGCTTCTCTAAAGCTTTTGCATGTAAGGGCTATATTAAACAGCAACTTGTTCTTCTTTTGGCTTTTCCTGGTTAGGGGTCTCCACAGAGGAACTCCAGTCTGCTAATGATTGGCAGTAGATTTTTACAGTGCCAAGGTGCCAGCTAAACACCCAACCTTCTATGAAGGCATGCCCATTCACACATGTCTTTCAAATGGCCCTCGACCGCAGGGAGGACATGCAGACTCCACACAGAAGGTGCTCCAGCCAAGAAATCAAACAGGAGAACCTCTTGCTGTGAGGCGACAATGCTACCGCTGCACCACAATTTCTTAAAAATGGGAATACCAGGTCAGTTTATTCACTGTTTGAGGCATTTGTATGCAGAAAAAAAAAAACAAAGAATTAAACAGGTTGAAGACTGGAAATGGAGTATGACAGGGCTGATTATTTTCATCCTGCTTATTAAATTTATATGCTGAATATATCATGCAAATCGATGGGTTAGATTAATCAACTACACGAATAAAATGCTTGAAGCAAAATGGATCTTAAAAATATGTTTTATTCTTTTCACTTTCACCTTATTCCACATCTTTTCACATCTTCGTACTTCAGTTTTCCAACAAAAATACCAAAAAGCAAACATTTCAGTGTTTTTTGGCGAACTGCCACATTTAAGCAACCAGAACCATGGATACGTGGCACCGCATATTATTGTAGGAAAATTGATTAAAATCTTCTCAAATATCTTCATGCTTCATAATCTTCACCTATATATGCTCGTATCTAAAACAGCCATCCTGGTGGCATTAACTGATCTTAAAATTCAGTTAGATACTTTTTGCAAGATCTTAGGTATGCATTTCGCAGACATAAATTATGTATAAGGGAACATCATAGCACTTTTTTATGATGTAGAAATAAAAAAACTATGCATGAAATGTAAAGGATAGTCCATCTGCTCAATATATGAGATTTATCATAAGAAAGGTCATGATGGACAAATGTAGTTAAAATGTTTGTCTGACATAAGAACATGTATTCAGAACTATGTGTAAGATCTATCCAGTCAGTGGGTGATTATTTAATTGCATGGTGGCTAAATTGGTGCCAGTAAAAAATAAGGTAGGGAAGGACTGCAGTCAGATGTGTTCCACAGCTATTGAGATAGGTGTCAACCCTAACACTGTAATGGTACTGTACAGATGACATTGTATTTTCTCTTAAAAGATGGTAGGCGTAGATGCCACCTTGCACATGAAATTACATCTGTAGTACGATCATTACACAATTGTGAAGCCACTAGCAAAGAATAGTAACACTGTGTTTTACCATAAAGACTATTATTTGATGAAGAAATTAATAGATAACTCTCTCATGAAGAGATGTGCAGAAAACAATGATATGTGAGACAATGTATTTGACTCCCTGAATTTCCCAAGGCATGCATGCATATTTCAAGGCCAATAGCAGCACTGTTCAGAAATGTGTTGTACATACACTGCATAACTACTACAAATACCATTCATTCACACTAGTTGTATTGTTGTATTATATGTTATCAATACTGCATGTGGTTATACCTCTGTATGCATTCTATGACTTATTAAAAAAATTATATATCTATCTATAAATTATATATATAAATATATATATATATATATATATATATATATATATATATATATATATATATATATATATATATATATGTATTAGCTATCACTTTACCAGCCACTTCAGCTGCCACTGTATTGACTGATTTTTTATTTTTTTTGGCTTTGTAAATCACTGCTGTATTTTCAATGCAGTGAATTCACGTTCACAAAGCTGATCATTTTGTCTGTATTGTATAGCTCTCTTGCAGGTTATCATTCTGTCTGTATTGTATAGCTCTCTTGCAGGTTATCTCAGGTATTTTAGATTATTACATTTGACAGCATATTTTGGAGAACAGTCAAACTCCCTGAAATATTCAGTGCATTCAGCAGTCAGACAACTGACCCTAGTAGGGATCACAACTGGTTCTAGATGTTATGCAGCATGGAGACTGTACTTGTGTGCACTGTTAGAAGATTTAGTCAGGAATTAGCATTGCTCCAAAGATAGCAGCTGATGTAGATGGAAGCTTAAGTGTCAAATCTGAACAATACAGTTACACTGTTAGGGTTGTCACCTGTTCCAGTACCTGTGGCACAGATCTGATTTCAGTCCTTCCCTCCTGGTCCCACACAGACTTTCAGAGGTATGCTAAATTTCCCAGTTACATTGATGACCAATATCAGATACTTACCAGCACTGCATTATTTTATTTTATCATTTTATATAACTTCTTTGTTGAGTATATGATAGTGAATGACTGACAATTCAGCCAGTCAAACTGCAATTTTTCTCAATGCACCCACCCAAAATATAAATAAATAATAGGACTCCAATTTCTGTAAAATATTATGTAGTGGATGTGTTTGCGTTACTTTATACCATCAAGGCTACATGGTCCTTAACAAAAATGCAGGTGATATGTTGATTTTGGGACTGATTTACAAAGGAAAAAGGAGACAATGGTAGTACAGTATGACACTTGCTTTGGATTTCAGTCCACATAAAGATGAAGTACCCATTTCGTGTCCATTAAATGTTTATGTTGAATGATTCATGTGCTATTGTTTTTTATGTTAATCTAACTTTTAAGTGTAGCCCTTTCAGAATATATGCATACGCATAGTCTGTTTGATCTATTTCCTGCTGAAGTACGCTATTGAACCATTTTCTATACTAATGATTTTTCTTTCAAGGTTAAGAATGAATCTGAAAATATGTAAGGCTATCTTAAAGCACTTTAGGCTAATATGAAAGAGTTACAAATGAGTAAGGCTAAACCTGAAAATTTGTTTATATGAAGAACATAGTTCCTTGTTTTTAACATGGTAATTAGTGTAGCAGCTTGCATTATAGAGGCTCATGTGTCTTTTACAAATGCTTGAATGCACTGCCCTAATAATGAGTACAAAATAGATGATAATCATGAATACGAGGTCTGTATTTATATCAGTGGATTTACATGCCATCAGAAATTTACAAATTAACCATTTCTCAACTTTGTTAGCATATACTAAGGTAAAGGTCCATTTAATGGCCTAACCATTTCTTAAATGGCATATTAATTTTTGTGTCTTTTATGTGTCTATTCAGTTCTGTTACTTCACTCTAATTTTAAAACATATTTTTAAAAACTTTAGTCAAGATCACTTTTCTGTACTTTTTGGGAGAAGAGCTGATAATTAAGAGCATGAGTCTTTTTTTATTCATTCTTATGGCCATTTAAAGAAATATTTTCTTCACATAATATAATAAGCTATATTGTTTGCTATAAATGATGCTTCTGTAAATATTTACCTAAGCTGAAATACCTTGCTGTAGGTGTCTTTGGTATGTATAATGTGCTTCTGGTTGTTTATTGTTTTACTCTAAGTGGGGGATTCAATAAAGTGTACATGGATGGATTTTCCATGTAGGCATAGTGGCACAGTGCTGACATGGAAGTAAGGGTCTGCATGATTTAGTAAACAGAGCAGAGTGGCAAGCATGAGCTTGAGGACACGGAAGTGTCCATGGCATGCAAATCACCTCATAAGCAGGTGAACTGCATGCAAATGAGGATGTTTTGTAGTCCAGAAAGTATATAGGTATCCGTCAGGACCCGTTTTGGTGTTAGAAGTGTACACAGAAAATTTCTGTGTACAGAAATGTAAAAATTGGAGAGGGGCTGTAACAGCCTAATTTGAAGTTCAGAAATATCATAGTAGGCAGAGATATGTGCAAATCTATGCCCTGTGAGCACCAAAACTAATGCAAAATAATATAAAATAAATGTTTTTTTTAATACCCATATTACGTTTGTGCGGCATGCAGCAGTGAGCAAACATGCCATTATGCAAAAAAAAAAAATTAAAAGAAATGTTAAAAAGTAAAAAGATGACGTAACTGAAAATAATGCATTATAAGGCCCTGCATGCAGTATGTACAATGGTAGATATCAGTGGTTGCTAAGGAGGCAGGCCCTGGAATAGTGAAGTATCCTGGTTATGTTCAAGGAACTGTATGCAAATAAGCTGGGGTTATTGAAAAGCCAAAATGAGCCACTGTGTCCACAGATAAAACCTGTGTAGCCCTAGAATCATGTTGATGTCTGCAGAACAGCCAGCTGACATCAAAAGAGGGTGTGTCACAATATGTTTAAATGGATTGCAGCTCAGCGGTGCCAGTTTACGTGGTGCACCGCTCAGCTAAGCAAAGTGGTGTGTCCACTGCTGCTAAGCTTTGTTTAGCTGCAGGGCACAAATTTTAGCTAGCTTAAGTTATGCTGAGCAGACTGCTGAGCAGTGTTTATACCAGCGCCGCTGGTTTGGTTTGCGAGCGGCATCGCAGTGCTTAGCAGGGAAGGCATTTTAAAAAAAAGGAAATAGCCTGGGAAAGCCAATCATGTCTAAATTACTGATAAGCCCTGTTCCACTGACACTGGGCCATTCAAATCCCTCATTGATATACCTGGCTGAGGAAATGCATCATAGCTAGTCAATCACACAGTCTGCATCACACCACTATAAAGTATGCATACACCCTACAGTTTGATTTTTCACCCATACTCTGGACCATTGGAGTACAGACTTGGGATTTGTAACTGAGAATGCCAGGGGATGCTGCTGCTGTGCTACATCTGTATGTGCTAGAGGCTGAGGGCAGTGCTGCTGCTGACAGTAGGCCTAGACAGAGAAGGAGAAGAGTGTTCAGGCCCAGGGGAACCTTCCAGGAGCTACATGAGCTGGAGATTGTAGAGTACTACAGGGTGGACAGGGACATATTACAAGAACTCACTGAGCTTTGCCGGCCTCAACTCAGACCCAGAGCTAACAGAGGAGAAACCATCCCAGTGGAAACAAAGGTATGTGTAGCCCTTAGCATACTAGCTACAGGTACTTTTCAAAGACAGACTGGGGACATGATGGGTGTCTCACAGGCATCTGCAACCAGGGAACTCCACCAGTTCCTGGCTGCCATGCAAACACATGCCAGTGAATGCATTTATTTACCCTGCACCCCTGAGTAGAGGTCCAGCAGTATGCATTGCTTCCGCCATGCAACACACTACCCTGAAATACTGGCTGCCATAGGCTGCACTTATTTTCACATTAAAGTATTGCCCAGTGAGGAGGGTAGAGTCTACATCAACTGCAAGGGGTATCACTTCATCAACTGCCAGGTTGTTTGCAATACCCAGGGCATTATCATGAGTGTGTGTGCCCGCAGCCCTGGCAGTTATCACAACTCCCATATCTGGTACGCATCACAGCTGTACCACATGCTTGCTAGAGGGGGACATCCCATATGGCCTTCTACTGGGGGATGCTGGCAATGCACTGGAACCATGGATGATGACACCCATCAGAAAAGCACACACACCTACGAAAGAATGCCATAATGAGGCACACACACAAATTAGGAACATCATAGTGCTTGCGTTTAGGCTGCTCAAGTCATGGTTCCACTACTTTGATATATGTGGTGGAGCCCTGCAATACTCTCCAGCCACATATGGACATATGTTCATAGTATGCGCCATACTACGCAGTATTGTACTCTGGCTAAGCATACCAGTTGTTCCTAGGGCAAAATTTCAGCCTTTAACATTCGTAGGGTATATATAATTCATACAACAAATATAGCACACTTACCAGGTGCAGAACCTTGGACTCCGCACACCTGATGTACCCATGGAAATTTGAGGGAGACATAGTATCAGCAATACCAAATGTGGCATTGTTCATAGCTTCATAGGTAGGTACTAGGCTATTGGCCCTGGGGCCTATACAAGCCCAGCCAAAAAGGTACCCTGGCTTTTGCCACCCAAGAAAATTATTTTCATGTGCCACTGTCGAGCAGAGACACAAAGGTGATCCCCGGGGTGAATTTCCTATTTCCCATCCAATCATCAAGGTTTTTTTGAAGAGTGCTAATGAGGAGCTTTGTTTGATATACATAGGTAGTTTATTCCAGGGTTTGTTACAGGGTAATATGTGCATATATCACCATGTACTGTAGCTAATGTGATACTGCCTGCATTGCTGACATTTTGAGTGTGCGTGCACAATTGTGCATTAAAACCAAATCATCCCCCATTGCAGATACACCTGACACCCGTGTACTGGTATGCAGAGGCTGCACCAATGGCTAATACAATATTACACCAATGAACACAGGAAGCTTACCTGAACTCTCTTCTGCTGTGGATGCTGTGGCATCCACCTCCATGATGTATGGAGTGATGGATGCTTGGGAGCTGGTGGTTATTCCCAGGTTTGCCAGGAATTCCTCTGTGGCTGAGAGTGGTTGTTCCACTGCAGACCCTCCACCAGTGTCAGCATGGTCCCTGGCCACAGCGACAGACCTTTGCCATGCAGCTTTGACCATATCTGTGGCCCGGTGTCAGACCTGCTTGTAGGTTCTGTCCTGTAGCCCTACCTTGTTGACTGCTGTAATGAGGTCAGCCCATATTGCTACACGTTGGTCATGACTGTGGTGAGATCTGGACAGCAAAATGATGTAATGCAGTCTGTGGCCATCCAGGGTGACATTATTTTCAGCCTCTGAAAATGGCAGGTGCATCTTTCTATACATCCTTTCTGAAAGACAATAAGAGGAGGAACACATCAAAGGACCAGATATGTTGATATCCACTGTGTACAGACACTGCACATCCAAAGTGCCCTGCACGACTACTGCTGCCTTTCATGCCGTACCCTCCAGTCTATCAACACACTATGTATGTCGGTATCATTAACATAATAGCAATATTGGTTATGTACCTGTGTGCCATGACAGAGTGTGCTGTATGTCTCCACAGCCATCAATACCATCTACTGTGCTGTGTCCCCTATGGGCAAAGTCCCACTATGTCATACAGCCACTGTCAGACACATAGGTGAGTGTTATTACATGTATGTGGGGACAGTCCAGCAACATCACTGTGCCACAATGACAGCAGTGAAAACCTGCTGTAGTCTGTCATCCCTGTAGGTGTCATACCTCTCCAGTAAATAGATGTTTGCCGAATGTGCACATGCACCTGATGTATGTGGTCCTTTTGGCAGACACCTGTGGATGTCTGTTAGGTGCTTGGCTAATAATTGATGGTTATTCCTGGAATATGGTGAATCTGACTGTTACACACCACAACCCTCGGAAAACAGTTATGCTACAGTAATATCTGTCAATCTATTCATACTCTTACATTGTATGACCAATATGTACACTCTGCTGCTGAGGTTTGGCCTGCCCCCCCCCCCATAATGTTGGCTATGACCTGACTTCCTGCTGTATGGGGTTGCCAGGTATGTCAGCCATAGCTATCAAGCAATGACATATAAATATTGAATAAACTGTGACGTAACCAGAGTCCATCAGGGACAGTCATGGATGCCTTTTTAATGTCTGACCTATGCCTGTGTGATATTCATAGACTGAGAGGTGCTGGATGACAGTACATCATGTGATGCAACAGCTGTGTCCACCCTTAATTACTGTCACTATGTCTACGACATAATTCAGCAGAATTCGAACAGGTCCCGGCCATTGTAGGAGGGAGAGAGAGAGAGAGGGCCACAGCTGTGCTGTAATTCACTTCAGGCACAGTTGAGAGGCTTGCCTGTAGCTATTGGACAGCACAGTATCAACTACATGTCATTCTCGAGAAGTACTACAGGCCTACAGTTGTAATCCCTATTCCTCATAACTATATCCTCCCATCTGCATGCCATTATATGGGGACTTGAATTACCTGGTAGAGGCATGTAATCCTTTTGTGAAGAAATCCTGCAGAACAATGCTTGATAAGTTGCAGTCTGTTGTGGTATACCAAGCTACAGACCTGTTTCCCATAGGCAGTTGCTTGGTTTTGTAGGTAATGTTCATTAACAGTCAATTGCCTGTGCACCAATCCATGGCTCAGACTTGCTAATTGCATCCAGAACAGCTGTGTTGCACTTCCATTAGCCAATGACATAGAACAACAGTGCAATATGTAAGGCCTTCATGTAGACCTTAGCCCCTTTCTTAGTCTGTGAGATGGACATTAGTGAGGTGTGGAGTCTACAGCATTGCACAGGGTAGGTAGTAATACTGTCCACTGTTGAGATTTATTAGGTATGTCCACATTTTTCCATGCTATGTTTGGCCATTGTCAAATGATTTTATGATTATCTGGCAGTTCAGTGTTAAACATTGTGGGATGAGGTCAGTAAGGGGAAAGAGATGTGGGTGTCAGCTGTCATACCTGTCTGAATATGCATGCTGCTGTGGTAGCTGCTGGTCTATCAGCTCTGTATGTGTGTACAGGCAGACTGTGGCACATGCCCCTATTGCTTTGCATTTGACCCCACCCCTTTATGTATGGGTGTTGTGTGGATCCCTTGTTCTAGGGTGTTATGAGGTATGGCAGGTCTGTAGCAGGTAGAGTAATATACAGCTGCATATATTGCAGCCTGCAGCTGCTGCTGTTAGCCTAGGACTCATAGTGGGGAGTATGAACACATTGGAGGATGGCAAGCTGTATGTGTCACTGAGGGTGCAGTGTCAGCTCTGTTGTCACAGCAGAGCCAAGGTGAGGGTACCCATAACAGTCCAGTCGAGGCATATGCTTAAGGTACAGCTGTTATGTAACGGTGCCAATCAGAGAGTAGTAGGTGACATATAGGTAGGCTATATGAATATGTGCAGTGTGTCCATACCTTCAGTTATTTAACTTGCTAGCATGTGTGGCAGTTAATTCAGTAGCAGCAACCTGTTTTGGTTAAAATTGCATGACTCAGTCATGATTTGCTGTATTGACAAAATGTAATTGAAGTGCAACATGCTGGATTTGAACCCAGGACTGTAGGTGACAAATGTACTGCATAAATGACATTTAGTAGACTGCACTGAGTCACAGCTGTTGTCCTTATATTTGCAAGATATATGTCCATGCATTCAGTCTGTGACATGGGAATTGTAGCATTATGGTGTTTTTTGATGGGTATGAGATGTGACACTCAAATGACTGTCATGATTGTCTAACCTCAATATTTAATGACTTGCCAGTACTGTAGCAGACTCATATGTTTTTGTGAAACCATGGCAAAACTAGGGGGTACAACTTTGGACATTCTGCAACAGTCTGTACAGTTGACAGCTATACCTGCTATCCCAGGCCTCATGTACATCCATTACTATTTCATTGGCTGTGCACTGTTGTAGTGTCTTCATCCCACTCACAAGTACACTGCCAATATCCCCATTATATGTTCTTGCGATGTGTCATTGGCAATCAGGATATGTTAACGGAAACACATATTTCACTTTAGAGCTGAGTGGCCTAGTGAGCTAATGCACTATTCTGGAGTTAAGAGGGGTCTGGGTTTGAGACATGGCAGGAGATGATTGTTTTGCAGATGTGCCTAACAGGGTCAGAAACACACAAGATGATTAAGACACTTTTAAGCAGGTTTGCACAGGTTTGCACTGCACACCACTCCACTTAAACCCACACCAATTAAAAAAAAGAAAAAAAAGGGTGATAGGAAAGTGGTGAAATGAGGAAAGCAGGGGGAAAACAATGCTGAAAGGCAGGTAGGGATATGCAGGAAGGGTGTCGGAAAGGACATAGCTCTCCATTTTTTCTACAGCAACATCTGTACAGTTTGTAGAGCATTTGGAATTTGGGGCCTCACACCCCAGAGAGAGGGGGGGTGAGGGTAACATAACTGTATTGATTAATTCATTTAATAATTGTATCCAGTGGACGTGGGTGTGAAATGGAGAGTTATGTATAGGGTGATATTTTTTTTGTGGGACAGGCACACATTTTTTAAGGTGAGAGTGGAATGTTGAGGAAGAGATATAGGTACTTATTGGGAGGTAAGTTGGGTAGGAGAAGTTGCATTTGCAGACAGACAAGACAAACAAGACAGCATACAGTGGCAGTGTGTGACACATGAGGGAGGTAAACACCTTGGATGGAAAGGGTGTTGTGGAATCAGAGAGTCATGTGCCCCCAAATGGCAGCAGTGAGACTGAGGTCCCCACCTATGGGCAGTCAAAACTGCTCCTTCACTGCCCTGAAGGGGGCTGTGCTGGAAGCTGGGTGCTGGGGCCACCTTACCCCTTCAGTTTGTTGAGTCTGCCCTCAATCCTGCACAGGCAATTCTCATAGCCATGATGTATGATCCTGCACACCATCACTGTTCAGCTGTTCTGTTCCTGGGTGAACCCCCCCTTCACGCCCACTCTCAGGAGGGGGACTGGCCCCATCCCTTGAGGCAGTTCCACCCATAGGTGGTGCATTGCTAGTAGAGGGGGCACCACCAGCTAGGGTCCCAGATGTGCTGGGATCTGGTTCCATGGCTGGCTGAGGTAGGGTAGGCAGAATACCAGGAACTCACCTACCCAGTCGAGCAATGGTGTTGAGGTATTTCAGAGTGTATAGGTTAGTAATGAACACAACATTTAGTTAGTTATAACAGCATGCCAGAACATTGCAAATAACCCAGTAATATAACATTGCATAGTGTATGGGGCACAACAATAAGTGAGATAACAGTCAGTACAGTAATAGCATGCCAGTTACAGTTATGGCATAAGGCCAACAACATAGGTAATTCAACAAGGTATGTCAGTATGCAACCATTGCAATACATAATAATAATAAATGTAACACAAGCACCGAGGTCCCAGCACAAGTGCCGAAATTAGGGCTAGAATAACTGTAAATAGTAGACCACCACACGAGGAAGTAATCCAACAACAGCAGCAGTTTAATGAAAACAATACGTAGAAACAAATAAACTTCACGTTTTGTCCAAAACTTCATCAGAATGACAACACACAGCAAAGTAACATTTAAATACTCAAATTAAATTCAAACCAACCAGTAAAAATCCATGTATCATGAATATGTTAATTAATTATGAACACATTAAATCTCTAAATCCTGAATTGTCACAGTAAAAATGTTAAAACCTATAAAAACAGTATAACTTTATTGAATTGATGACATAAAATCCATATAAATACATTTAAAATGTAATAAATATGTATAATTAATAAATAAGGGTATATTAATAAATAAAAATGTATTTGTATAGTACTTGTTTGTGTTGTAGTGCTGATTGATCTTGTAATGCCCTCTAGTGGAGAAAATAATATTAGACTTAAATAGATATTCTTTAAAAACTTTTTTTAAAAAATATATACATAAATAACTTCTACTACAAATTGCACATATTTAAATTAAAGTTTAGCTGATCTCATTTTCAAAACAGGTGCTAAAGTAATCATGTCATTAATACCCGGGAATTTATTAGATTCTAAAACAATCTGCCAATATAATTCCCTGTATGCAGCCAGAGTTTCCCAACAACCTCCCCTAGGGTCCGGTGGTACCACTTCTAACACAAAAAAATTGAAATAAGCTCCATCACAGACCAAGATGTGCTTGTACAAAGAATTTGTGTCACGCTTGGTCCTAATATCATACAGGTGCTCGTAAATTCTCTGTTTCATTTTTCTTTCACTTTTACCAACATAGAATGCTTCACATTTTACACACAGTGCAATATATATAATACCCTTGGTGTTACAATTGGCAAAGGAGTTTAAAGTAAGTGTCTTTTTACGGGCTGCCAAAAAATATGTACTACCAGTCTTCAAGTTCTTACAGTACCCACAAGCTCCACATTTAAAGACACCATATTTTTTCTTTTTATTCTCATCAAGTCGCTTGGCATTGCTGACCTTTTCTAAAATTCCTTTTATATTACTACCCCTTTTATAAATATATTGTATTTCTTTATCAAAGATATGTCCCAAGTCGGATACCTTTGCAAAATTGTTCCATTCCCTGTCAACAATCTTTCTAACCTTACCAGTCTGTCCATCGTAGGTTAAAATAAGGCCCGAGGAATGTCCATCATTAGGGGTGTTTTTTAATAGTCGTAACAGTGATTTCATTAAAATCTTTACCTAGTATGGGTACAAATCTACCCTTCCTTCCTTCAGCAACCTCCTGAAATATCTGATCAATCATTTCAATAGGGTAACCTCTATCCAAGAACATAGACTTCAAGTAGTCGCATTCCTTAGTGAACAAAAAGTCATCCGAAATCATTCTACATATTCTCACTGCTTGTCCTTTTAAAACACTTATTTTCTGGTAGAATGGGTGAGAACTTGAAAAATGTAAGTAAGTGTTGGAGAAGGTTTTCTTCCTATACACACTTGACACAAAGCACTGGCCATTTTTTTCCAAATATACATCTAAATAGTTCACTTTAGTGGTGTTAAAGTACTTAGTGAACTGGAGGAAGTTTGTAGTACTATTTAAATAATCAACAAAAACCTCAAACTCATCTAAGGTGCCCTTCCACAAAAAACATAAATCATCCAGAAACCTAACATATAATGTCCACTTGTTTTCAAACCTGGGTATCAGGACATATTTATTCTCTCAGTAAGCCATTATAATGTTGGCGTAAGTGGGTGCACAATGTGCTCCCATCGCCACCCCCTTGGTTTGCCTGTAGTATTCTCCCTCAAAAAATAGGAAATTGTTTTTCAATACTATTTCCATTAAAATTAGAATAGTTCTAAATTCATTATGAGAAATTCTTTTGAGGGGTAGTAACATTTCCTCAAACCAGGCTAAACCTATATCATGGGGTATACTGGAGAATAAATCAACAACATCTAGTGTACCAAAACCAGTAGTCTCACCATACAAATGGGGTTTTATTTTACTAAGAAAATGCCAAGAGTCCTTTAAAATGTTTTCGTTCTCGTTAACTATGTGCTTGATTTTAAAGTCTATATACTTGGCAAGAGGTGCTGTAACTGATCCTTCCGAAGCAACAATGAGTCTAAGGGGGGGATCCAGATAATCTTTGTGCACCTTCGGGATTCCAAAAATAGTTGGAATCCTAGGCTTCTCCGCATATAAATATTTGAAAATCTTTAAATCAATCAAGCCTTCAAACAATAGGTCATTAAGTAAAACGTATATTCTCTTGTACGCCACATTGATCTCATTGATAGAAGTAACACAATACTTTTCATCATCATTTAATAAGTTTAACATCTTTCCCTCATACATGTTACGGTCCATGAAAACTACCCCTCCACCCTTGTCAGGTTTCATAACACAAACTTCTTTGTCCTTACTCAAGGTCATTAGTATATCCTCTTCACTATTAGTAAGGTTAGGACGTGTGTATTCTTTCCTCAGACCATTTCTCAATTCCCTTTCTAATGATAATTCAAAGTTCTTTAATTGAGGGTGCAAGGGTGGATTAAAATTGCTCTTACGGACTAGTTCGTTAGTACCTGTTGTCAATTGCTTTCCTTTAAAAAATAATTCCAAATTTTTCTTCCTAATAAACAACTTGATATCAACAAGCAACCTAAAGATATTTGTTTTGCGTTGTGGAATAAAGCCAAAACCTTTTGAAAATAAATCAAAATGAAACTTGGTGAGTGTAATGTGCGAATAGTTGAATATGTTGAAATTATTATAAGTGAATTTGTTCCCATCACTTGTAATGTGATCTAATGATCCACTTGTTTGTCCCTCCAAGAAGAATAATCCCCTTCCCCCTGTAGTTTTTTGAATTATAATTGACAGGGTTTTTATACATTAGTCTCTCGGACCTACGTAATGGGGGATATTCATCATTGTCCACTTCATTTTCATTGTGTACATCTAAATCAAGCACAGGTAGACCATCATTGACTCTATAGGTATTGTTAGACGACTGTTTACCCCTAGACCTAGGTTTGGGGTAATGTGTGTAAGTTTTATATTCGTGCAAGTCTCTATCAATTTTAGAAAATTTCCTGTTCTGAACTTCTACACAATGCTTCTCAACATCTTTTAATAAATTCCTATAATGGCCTCTCTGTTCATCAATAAGAACACAAGGTCATTAACTACAACTTTGTTAACTTCATCAATAATATTATACAATTTCTCCATTTCGTGTTCATTGTTTAAAATAATGGCACGCATAATAGAAAAACCACAGTCATCAAATATTTGAATCAGATTTTTGTGAAAATCTGTCCCTTCAAAACATTATTGGGGTATTTACTAACTCTTAACCCTTTAGGAACAATCTTTAAACTAATACAGTGTTTAAGATAAGCATTGTCCATCTCCAACATTTTGTACTTGTTAAGATAAAAATGTAAATCATCCAGGGTTTGTTTATATGAACTAAATGCTTTTTTTGGATGTTTTTCCATTAATAAAGTCAAACTTAGTGTTCACAATGTCATTGAACAACTGTTCAGTACCTTTTGATACTCCAGATGCATGAATAGAATCATTGTGTCCTGTATTAGCTCGGGGTGGTCGACCAGTGCATCTCTCTCTAGCCTCATTAAAGGAAAAATGCGGTAGTTCTTTTAAAATCTCCATATCCGAGTTAGCGCTCACATTAGCTCTATTAACGACCTGTTCTTGTTCCCTTGGCGTGCCTTCATTCGAAGCTGACCGCCTAAGGGCTTCCTGGTTGCCTGGTAAGGAGAGATTAGTGCACGCCATCACGATGGATTGACTCAAAGGAGTCAACAAGCACACTAACTGCGTAAGCTGTCCAATAAGCTTACGCAGTTCACCAGTTTCGTTTTTCCTGCCCTCGGTGTCAGAGGCACTGTTCGCTGAGAGCTCCATAAATAGATACTGATAAGCAAAAGAATGGACGGTGCAAAAGTAAAACTAGTAAATGTAACACAAGCACCGAGGTCACAGCACAAGTGCTGAAATTAGGGCTAGAATAACTGTAAATAGTAGACCACCACACGAGGAAGTAATCCAACAACAGCAGCAGTTTAATGAAAACAATACGTAGAAACAAATAAACTTCACCTTTCGTCCAAAACTTCATCAGAATGACAACACACAGCAAAGTAACATTTAAATACTCTAATTAAATTCAAACCAACCAGTAAAAATCCATGTATCATGAATATGTTAATTAATTATGAACACATTAAATCTCTAAATCCTGAATTGTCACAGTAAAAATGTTAAAACCTATAAAAACAGTATAACTTTATTGAATTGATGACATAAAATCCATATAAATACATTTAAAATGTAATAAATATGTATAATTAATAAATAAGGGTATATTAATAAATAAAAATGTATTTGTATAGTACTTGTTTGTGTTGTAGTGCTGATCGATCTTGTAATGCCCTCTAGTGGAGAAAATAATATTAGACTTAAATAGATATTCTTTAAAAACTTTTTTTAAAAAATATATACATAAATAACTTCTACTACAAATTGCACATATTTAAATTAAAGTTTAGCTGATCTCATTTTCAAAACAGGTGCTAAAGTAATCATGTCATTAATACCCGGGAATTTATTAGATTCTAAAACAATCTGCCAATATAATTCCCTGTATGCAGCCAGAGTTTCCCAACAACCTCCCCTAGGGTCCGGTGGTACCACTTCTAACACAAAAAATTTGAAATAAGCTCCATCACAGACCAAGGTGTGCTTGTACAAAGAATTTGTGTCACGCTTGGTCCTAATATCATACAGGTGCTCGTAAATTCTCTGTTTCATTTTTCTTTCACTTTTACCAACATAGAATGCTTCACATTTTACACACAGTGCAATATATATAATACCCTTGGTATTACAATTGGCAAAGGAGTTTAAAGTAAGTGTCTTTTTACGGGCTGCCAAAAAATATGTACTACCAGTCTTCAAGTTCTTACAGTACCCACAAGCTCCACATTTAAAGACACCATATTTTTTCTTTTTATTCTCATCAAGTCGCTTGGCATTGCTGACCTTTTCTAAAATTCCTTTTATATTACTACCCCTTTTATAAATATATTGTATTTCTTTATCAAAGATATGTCCCAAGTCGGGTACCTTTGCAAAATTGTTCCATTCCCTGTCAACAATCTTTCTAACCTTACCAGTCTGTCCATCGTAGGTTAAAATAAGGCCCGAGGAATGTCCATCATTAGGGGTGTTTTTAATAGTCGTAACATTGATTTCATTAAAATCTTTACCTAGTATGGGTACAAATCTACCCTTCCTTCCTTCAGCAACCTCCTGAAATATCTGATCAATCATTTCAATAGGGTAACCTCTATCCAAGAACATAGACTTCAAGTAGTCGCATTCCTTAGTGAACAAAAAGTCATCCGAAATCATTCTACATATTCTCACTGCTTGTCCTTTTAAAACACTTCTTTTCTGGTAGAACGGGTGAGAACTTGAAAAATGTAAGTAAGTGTTGGAGAAGGTTTTGGTTTGAATTTAATTAGAGTATTTAAATGTTTCTTTGCTGTGTGTTGTCATTCTGATGAAGTTTTGGACGAAACGTGAATTTTATTTGTTTCTACGTATTGTTTTCATTAAACTGCTGCTGTTGTTGGATTACTTCCTCGTGTGGTGGTCTACTATTTACAGTTATTCTAGCCCTAATTTCGGCATTTGTGCTGGGACCTCGGTGCTTGTGTTACATTTACTAGTTTTACTTTTGCACCGTCCATTCTTTTGCTTATAATAATAATAAAACACAAGGCCCAACATAATGTTTTAAGAAGAATATATGTTAATAGTAAACCATAACTAATGTATAACAATATTAAATTATAATGCAGATAAGAGGTGGGAGGAGAGTGAAATACAGTCCATTAATACCAGTATAGGCTATATTGCTCTCAACAGTACTCTTATATACGCTACAGGTCTGCCCTTCCTTTATGTATACATGTGCCCTGTAGCTTCTGTAGCATGTACATACCTCTCAAGCTATCTGCATGGGATAGTATGGGCCAAGCCGTAACACCTAAAGATACACAACTACAGGGGACTATTACATGTCAGGGGGACAGATATGACTACCAAGTTGCATTCGATGACTACCAAGGTGTACTGTGGAGTGATGTAGTGTGACTGTGCTATTGACATAAATCATATCCATGATAGATCTATGGCAGAGGGATTAGGCAATAGGAATCACAATCTGTGACAGCGTTACACCTGATAGACATATATCATGCACAGTACAGAGAGATTACGACTATCATGCCGTCTTTGGCAGCCATGGTGTTAGACTATCAGCAGACATTCACAGACACACGAGGCATACAGCCATACCAAGAGTACACATTTTATTTATTGTATTAACTTTTATTAATATTGTACTTGTTGCCATTTTCTTAAGTATTTTTTCACTGGTGAGCAATGCTGTTAACACTCTGTTGCATCTGAGCACACAAATTATTAACACATTCTAAGGGCTGCTGCAGCCATTTATTTACCTGTAATTTCTGTGGGGAGAACATCTGTTAACAATACATAAGTGATTCAATAATATTTACTTGTACTTGTCACTGGACTCAAACCCTGGTCTATGCGTGACAAAATGTACATCACACCTAGCATTTATCAAACTGAGCTACTGCTGCATATTGATTAACTGTTATTTGCCTAGAGCTCACCTGCTATAGAGGTAGATTAGTATACAAGACTCCACTAACGGTTGAGCACACATGCATGAGATTCATGCATGACAGACATTTTAGGTGAACTGTACATTAATACATAGAATGTAAGTGTATACCATATACACCTAGGGGTGGAAATATCTGTGATGTGTAGAAACCATATCGGACTGCTGGGTTGGCTACCTGACCCATATACAGTTGCAGATGGTATATTTGCAGTCTACAGCTACTACAGTTTCATACTTGCCTGCAGCAGCGTACCACAGAGCAGCAATCCATATAGCTGAAATGCAATGGTTAACACAAGACAATCCTGATATACACAATATACCTTGGTTGTTCTTATTATTGATTCAGATCTTAGTGCAGAACAAGTATCATAATGCATTACATCTTGAAGTACAGCTCCAAATCTACAGTTTAGCAGAACACTCTTTATTAGCTAACCTTCAGTCACTTAGTCATATTCTTTGTGTTTTTAGTTCAGAGCAGGTGTAATACTCGATTTCATGAACAGCCCAAAATACACACATACTGCAAAACACAGCTTTATTATGGGTGACTTCATGCAGTGAGTGGTATATTTTTCCAGTCTTTATTGCAGAACAGTTCATATAATGCAGGTGCTGCAATACACCTGTAATTCCACAATTAATGCAGTAGAAACTTTATTTCCTTAGCATTCTCAGGTTTCATGCTTTCATCTTTATTGAACTATACCTGGCATTTCTCACATATTGCAGTCAAGCTCTATGACCACATTTATTGCAGTACAATCAAAAATGTATATACCTTCTGGCAGTTAATACATTACTCCTTCCTGCTTATATGACTATAGATTGCAAGATGCATCTGTACTCACCACACTCAGGGTGTAACCTGGCCAGGCACCCTGCATGGGCCTGTAGGCTATGAGTTCTCTCCTCTGCAGCTGTAGGGAGAGAAGCACACCATTATGCGTACCTGTCTATCACACATTCAGATTAGGTATTGGTAAACAATGCAAACAGTACTTACAAACGTTGGGGTATTCCCATTTCTAGTATCCTGAACCCAGGTGTCCAGAAGTCCCCTCTTCTGTCACTTTTGCTCATCAAAATGATGACAGACCTGCTCACATGTGCGGGGAATACCTGTAGCACTGGTGAGATCATGTGCCAGCTGGTCCCAGGCTTCTGATTTGTACTCTGTTGTCTGATACTGGCCCTGGAGCAACCAGACATCATGGTATTTTACAAAGAGTCCAACCATGACTCTGGACTCCAGAATGCTCCACCATTGCGTCCAGAAGTATGCACCCTCTCCAACACCTGCCATAGCTCCTGCCAGGTTCAAACTCCAACTGGCTCTGCTGTATTCCTGCCTGTTGCACTTAAATAAGCCTATTTTCCTACTCTTTACCACCATTGGGCAATTTTTAAAAATGTGGTGCTTCTTTTAGCACTGAACAAACTCACTGAGCTCAGCTGAAAAATGCTTAAACTGGTAACGCTCAGCAATGCTTAGAGGTGCGCAGACAAACTTAGCTGAGGTAAGCACTGCTTAAACTGGCATTGCTTAGTAGTGCTTTGCAACACTTAGTGCACAAACCAGCTAAGCACTGCTAAAACATTCCTTGTTTAAGCAGTGCTTGACCAGGCTTAGCTGTGCTTAGTGGAGCTTAGCTGAGCCCAGCAAAGCAGGATTTAAAAATATATCTTACAAATGTGTATTACCCACAAAAATGCTTAATAACATGTCTGTGCATGCATACAATATGCAATCAAGGGTTTAACCATACTTCTCATAATGTGTATTTGCAACATAAATGACTAATAACCTGTCTGTGTATTCATAAAAAATTCAATCAAGGTTCAGTAGTAATCTCATAAATATGCATTTGCAAAATAAATTTAATAACCTGTCTGTGTAATCATACAAAATGTAATCAGGATTTAACGTTATTCTCATAATGTGTATGTGCAACATAACTTGTGTCTGTACTCGAACTCTGCACCTACTGCACATAAGGCTGTCACCCTAACCATTTGGCTACATGACCATGTAGACTGGTGCTATACATTTACATATATCTATCCACTACATTTAAGCACCGCTGAGTGGCATGCAAATACATTCAGCTATGCTTAAATCTGACATTTGCTTTCATAATTAAACATATCCGGTTTCTATTTTTAGATGTCTGGCATGTGTCCATTGCTGCATGCTGTGCCACACATTCACAAGAAAGAAAAACAAAACAACTCTTATTACATATGCATACATTGATATCTGGCACTTTGACAGTGCAGGGGGTGTGTTACTCATCTCTGGACACATTAACTCCTTACACTGATTCAATAACTGTGTTACATGAGTCTTCTTTATTAATATGCATGGTGCCTTCATTAATATGCATGGCATGCTACCATGGGGGTACCTTCTGTGTAGACTTTACACTATGCCTACACAGATTGTATAAAAACCCCAGTTAAGCTTATGCATTTTACTAGATATATATAATTATGGAGCCTTTCAATTTGCCAAGATTCAGATGATTGATTTGTACTGTAGTCTGCATTACATCAAATTGCATTTCTTGAATGTTTACAGAGTACTTGACCATCTGCATCCCAGTTCATGTAGTAGTGTAAGTATGATTCACTTAATCTGCTTGCAGTTAGCATAAATGTGACAGGTGTTAATGGTTGTTGTGCAGGTTGTCACAAGTCACGCTGAGGCAGCTTTTTATGTTATTAAAATAATAGCTGTTGCAGTTCCAGCTCTTTTAGGATTCAATGCAATATTTATATCAGTGGGAATGGATGCTTCCTTTTTCCTCACTGTTCTGTATCCCAGAGTTGTTATATTATTATTATTATTATTTTTTTTTTTTGGGGGGGGGGGGGCTTGCTTGCCTGCAAAAAAAAAAAAAAACAAAATTTTTTGTTACTTTCAATATCTATTTGATATTACTGATATTCTGTCCTTTGCAATGTTTTGGGGTTTGAATATTGAATAGTGAAAGGATTGAGAATCTACAGTTCAGTATAGACCCTAAAATTACTACAACAAGCACACATGCCTAGGAAAGGCTGCCCCAGGTTTACTAGCTATGCCACCAGTCACTCCTTATCAACTACTTTAGGGTCCTTAACAAAGGGTGTCCAATTTTACTGTGTAATAGTACTATTAATACAAATGGTAGTTTGACCAAGAGCAAGGCTATTAGGAGTGGCCCACACAGTGTCACCAAATAAATATGCAAGTCCTCTCGAAACTTAAATATCTCTACACAGGTCAGCCACAATGAAATGTTTAAATATATTTAATAATAAATAATAAAAGAACAAGACAGTACTAAATGTATATTCACAGTGACATCAGAGTTCAAAATCACAGGAAATATTTAAAATAACACTGCAATACAGGTTCACACAAATAAAGAAAAACAAAATCTAAACTAAGCTTCACTATATTCCTGACTGTATCTAAGAGAGTTACTATACCCTAGCAACGTACTTAGAACAAAGCAGATGTGGTGAATGGTTCTTGTTGTCAGGTGCAAGACAGAATGCAGAATGCCCTGTCTCACTCAGAGACTTCCCAAAATAATATCTAAAATATTACTTCTGGGATAGCTTGCAAAATGGCATAATTTCTGGTAATTTGACTTCTAGTTCCCAGGCAAAACTTCCATTGCTGGCAGCTGGTAGCATTTAGCATCTACCTGTAAAAATGCATAGACAATTGTTTTTGCTCAGATCTTTGTCAGGTGCTGGAAGTCATAAAATAATTGCATTCCTTCATGCTTCCAAAGAAGCAATTAGTTCACCTGAAAGACAATACAGAAAACTTCCTAGTACAGACTTTGTGTCTCTAGCTGCATTGAAACCTGTCAGATAGCCTATTTATGGCCTAGCCTATAAAGTGATTTCATTTCAAATATTTTTCTAAAGTTTGCTGGACTGAGGTTAACCCTCTGGTTTCCTCTATTCACATATACATTTCAACAGTTACAATAGTGCATGTACATTTCTGTTCCCTTCCAGTAGGGCATTCTGTGGCTACATTTTAAGCACAAGCACTTTACAAATACCTTTTCAACATAAACATCTGTATAAATCAGTTCAATATACGTGACATGCAGTTCTAATACATTTCTAACACAAACATCTTATATTGCATACAGTTCTAATATATTTGTAACACCAGCATCTTGTACAAATGAGTTTGACATTCACAAATTACATATAATTATTTACAAAATTCCAGACAGCTGTGCTGTTAGTACCTTATTTTGTCACAGTAAGTTCCCTGAAAAATCTTAAATTCATGTCAGATTGCCTCATACAACTCCACAGCTGCACTATCATGGGGAAGGAGATACTGGCAATTCATTCTTTTGTGGAAAAGGTTACTGGCCTCATACTAGTAACTGCACAAATGAGTGTTGATCACTGGTGTTCTGAAAGCAAACCTGTCTTACATGGTGACATCTTACTTTTTGACAGACCTTCCAGGTCATACTTTGCATATCTGAAAAGTAGGCAGTTCTATCCATTGCTCAGTATAGAAGACAGCAGTTCATCATCTGACTTACAGTTAAATGTTTAGGTCGAAGCCTGTACAATTAAATTAGGTAACATCAGTGTATTAACAGTGGTTCATGAACATTGTGGCAATGGTAGACACAAGTAAGAAAGTTTAACTTGTGAGCTACGGTTTTATAGGTTCATAGGTTCATAGGTAGCTACTAGGCTATCTGCCCGAAGACATTTATAAGCCTAGCCGGAATGTCTTGGCTTTCGCCACCCCCCTAGATTAGTTCCCTGTGCCTCTGTCCAGCAGAGCCATTGAAGTGATCCCTGGGGTAAACATTGTTTCCCATACACTCGTCAGGGTGTCTCTTGAAGAGGGTTAGTGAGGCGCTCTGTTTAATGTAGATTAGAATCTTGTTCCAGAGCATGGGAAGTCTCTGGGACAGGAATCTATCCCTCCAGCATGTCCTATTTATTGTTGTGGTGAGGTTTAAATCCCTGGAGCATGTGGCTCAAGGGGATATGGTTTTCTTTAAGTGGAGCATGTCCATCAATTCTAGGTTGGACATGACCTTGTATGTCAGGCAGAGATCACCTCTGAGTAGGTGGTATGCAACAGAGTACAGCTGGAGTTTCTTCAGTCGAGCTGCATAGGGCATCTGCTTGAGGCCAGTGATCCTCTTGGTGAGGTACTTCTGTAGTCTTTCCAGTTGTTGCAGGTGTCTTGTAAGGTGCATCCCAAATGGGCCATTGTACTCTATGATGGGTCTGATGAGTGATACATAGAGGGGCCAAATGACCTCTTTCGTTCTGGATACAAACCCTTTTGTAGTTAGGTGGGCCACATAGAAGGATTTTCTAACCACTTTGGCAATGTGATTATCAAAGGAGACGTTACTATCTACTTGGGTGCCCAGATCCCTTATTACGTCTTCTGTATTTAGGGAGCTACCACCTATGTGGTAGTTTGTGGGTACTTTGTTTTTTCCAAAGGGGATGACTATGCACTTTCTGGCATTTAGCTTGAGGCCATGGTTTTGACACCAGGTATCTATCTCAGTGAGACCCTTTTGGAAGATGTCTGTGTCAGCCAAAGAGTCAATTATAGCCCCTAGTTTGCAGCCATCTGCGAACTTGGTCAGCCATAGTCCTCCTGTGCTTGCCTGTACCTCTGAGAAGTATATGCTGAACAGGAGGGGTCCTAGGACTGAGCCCTGGAGAATGCCACTTGTAACCAGTTTAGAGTCAGACCTAGCTCCCACAACTCTTACCATGCGGGTTCATTCCATGAGCCAGTTGGCCACCCATCTCGTGATGTAGGGGTTTAAGTTCAGGCTGGTGAGCTTGTCTATAATGCCTGAGTGGGGAATGGTGTCGAAGGCCGTTGCGACGTCTAGGTAGGCTGTGTGGACCACCTTTCCCTCATCTATAGCCTTGGTAACTGCGTTAAAGAAGTCCAACAGGTTTAGGAGGCATGATCTGCCCTTAACAAAGCCGAACTGGGTAGAGTCCAGTGTTTGGAGGTTTCCAATGTCTCTGTTAATGAGATCCATGATGATGTGCTCCATAGCTTTGCAGACCAAGCTAGTCAGGCTTATAGGGCGATAGTTCCCAAGGTCCGTTGTGGCTCCACCTTTGTGGAGTGGAATAACCGTTGCTGTGCTCCACTCTGAGGGCACATAGCCTGTGAAGAGGCTGAGTTTAAACAGTGTGTTTAGGTGAGGGGTTAGTTCATCTTTGAGCTCATGTAGGATGCAGCCTGGGACACCATCCGGTCCCATTGATGCTGTGCTTTTGGCTTTGGAGAGGGCTATTTTAACCTGAGTGTCTGTGATTTTAGGGGCACTATATTCTTCTGGTATAGTTATGGGCCCTTTTGGGGATGAGAGGGGGGTGAAGTTTGTACTGAACCTGTCTGCCAGGATGTTGGCTATATCTGTCGGTTCAGTGTATTTTGTGCCATTCTGCACTAACTCCGAGCAGATCTGAGAATTGCCACTTAGATTCTTGACATAGCTAAAGAATGCCTTGTGATTATCTTTGGAGTCCTTGGCAATTTTTCTTTTGAAACTCGTCTTGGACGATTTTATGAGGGATCGTAGTTTCTTGCTGATACTGATCAGGGATGTCTTCCCTTCTTGGGATTTTACTCTTTTCTATACTAGTTTCCTCCTTCTATTGTATAGCTTGTTTATGGCAGGAATTCACCAGACTGGTTTCCTTTTCTTGGAGGAGTGAGTCTTGGTTTTGTTTGGGATAGCATGATCCATGCATTCTTGTAGGTGCCTGTAGAGTGCATTCGTAAAGAATTTTGCAGCTTGGACAGCGTTATGCTTTAGCATAGGGGCCTTGCAGAATTGTGCTATCAGTGTGTTTGACTTAATTGTGTTACCATTGCTATTTATATTTCTGCTTAGGTTATAGTACAAGTTTAAGTTTTCACTTTGGGGGCTATTCTATGTGAGATTTGAGTCTCATTTTTCCTCCTTTAGACTAAATGTGTTGCTTGTAGTTACTGATCACAGGTTGCTGCTTTCCCTTCAGAATGAGTTGCGTTTTTTGTGCTTATTTTCCCTTATATGAAACTGGAGATTCCTGTGTCAACTTTGGCATCTTTTTGTTGGGCAACTTGCAGGTTACTGTTTCCAATTTAGGAGCTCTTTTAGTAAAAATTATTTGTAGCTGATATACTTCGAAAGTGAGTTACATTTATAATCGGTTGCTGTTTCCTATCTATAGGCAGTATATTTTCCTGTGGTTTGTTACAGTTTGTGTGTGGTGTATGTGCATCTGTGTGTGTGTGTGTGTGTGTGTGTGTGTGTGTGTGTGTGTGTGTGTGTGTGTGTGTGTGTGTGTGTGTGTGTGTGTGTGTGTGTGCGAGCCTGCGCATGTGTTGTATATAGGATCCACTATGAATGACCATCTGTCATTTCTGTAACAGGCTTTTACTTGATAATAAAATGTCTAAATTGTTGAAAGTTGTAAGCTTAAAATGAAGACAAACACAAGGTCATAATATCACAAAAATAACTTTTGCAGATAGCAGTCCCCTTGTAACTCCCAACATAGGAGGAATACTTCATACCCCTGAACATTATATATACTCTTACTCAAGCTTTAACCTCAAGTTCTTCTTCTGAGTCCAGCCAATCACAAACAAGGACACAACCTATAATATAGCCAGAGGTGTTGTGCTGAAAAATATGATCTTCCTTGATATTTTTAATACAGCACAAAGCAAAAAAAACATACAAAACCTAGGCATCCTTTATACATTTCTTTGTTTTCTGTTGACAATATTAGTGTAATAATTTGAAGATGTTGTGCTAATGATGTGTGTGTGTGTGTGTGTGTGTGTGTGTGTGTGTGTGTGTGTGTGTGTGTGTGTGTGTGTGTGTGTGTGTCAGGGTGAAATTGTGATTTTTTTTATCTCCCTACAGCTAACAAACAGCTGCCAGTAGCTACTCTCCTTGTTCACTGAGTCTATCAGACTCACCTTAGCCTTGCCCAGGATCAGCTCAAACAACATCTAAGACTAGTGAGGACATTGAGGACACTTGGTCAGAGTTATACTATTGTGAGGGAGTGTGTCTTGATCCCACCATCTGACAGCAGCCTTATGAGTGCTACTATGGTTACCTTCAGCAAGTGTAGGCAAGCTTCTGCTCATGACCAACCTCTCAACCAAGAGAAATACTGCTTGCAATGGGAATCTCAACAAACTATTAATGCTGATATTGCAGCAAGTCTAGGCTTCCTAAATCCTTCCCCACCCGGGATGGGCAAGCTAATGTTCACCACTCACCTCCGTCCTCCCCAGCCAGTCCCTTGAGCATCTGTTCTGCTATTTGAACATTGATAATCTGGGATATAGAGCTTTATCTCTCTATGCCGTGGCACTGAGTTTAGAGGGGGATAAGTTCTTATTATTTGCTGCCAATTGGTATATGAGACATTTCTTGGTGCATTAATGGCCCTATATGTGTGTTCCATGTCTTTATCGGTCATTGGTGATCGAGCATAGCAATTATTTTATATGCTGTGCTAGTGATGAGCATTCAAAACAGATCCTTATACTCCAGTGCTAATTAACATCTGATATATGTCTTTATGCTTTTGTAGCAGTATTGTTTATTCCTTTGTGTTTTGAGGGAGATTCATATCCAATAAGTTCTTTAAGTACTGCTTGCGATGTCTGTTCTTATATCTTGCAAGGAATTGTATCATGCAAGACAGTAGTCCGGACCAAATCCTGGGTAATAAGCAAGCCTTTACAGATGGTGAAAGAAGCAGAGAACCAGGACAGGTATGTACTGGACCTCACATCCATAAAGATGAACATAGTAAAAAGAGAAAGTTGGAGAAGGACAACTCACATCTTGTGTAAGCAGTAATTTAAATGAGGCCTAAATAGGCTCATATACAAAAGAAAACACAATAGATAGAAAAAATTACGAAAAGCGCCGGGGAAATAATAATGACACAGAATCAAGGTAGCCCTCCTTAGTGGGATAATGGAATGGGAAGAGAAAGAAAGGAGGAAATTCAGACATAAGACAGTAAGGATTTTAAAGGGCACTCACAAGTACAAAGAAAGAAATATAGGAGAACAACTGGGAGAAAAGCCCAAACAGAAAGCTCAGAGACACTCCAAGGCTGTAGATGTAAAATAAAGGTCTCAGATAAAAACGATTTCAAGTAATAAACTCCAATAAATCCAATGGACGAAGTTTAAAATGAAGAAAGACTTATTGTGCAGAGTTAGGTTAGCGCTTTCACCCTGTTGGGCTTCCTCAGACCTTTAATACATACAAAAAAGTAGACACAAAGAATATATAGCCACCTAGATATGACATCACTTCCTATAATTAATCTATTTAAAAACTAAACAGAAAAAAAGGTCATCTCATAAGCATGCCCTAAAAGTAGAAATAAAAACATACATAAATGCATTCATAAATATAAAATATAAACATAAGTAAGAATATATACTTGAATTCGGCTTACAAAAGTAAAACAGTTTTTGAAAAATATTTCAATTTATAAAAAATATATTTAAATATATTCAAGTTTTATATAATTTGAAATGTATTAAAGAACATATCTAAGTTCAACATAAAATCTCATCAGAAAGGGGCATTGGTTATAACAATGTATATTATGTCATCTGACAATCAATCTCCTATTTTTCAAAGCTGGCTTAATGGAGACTTTATCATTAAGACCTGGGTTGTGGTCTGCCCTTAATATGATGATCCAGTCAACTTCTATTCTCTCTATGTAATTTCTAATGTCTTCTCCTCTGATGCTGGGTTTACATAATAAACATTGTTATAACCAATGTCCCTTTCTGATGAGATTTTATGTTGAACTTAGATATGTTCTTCAATACATTTCGAATTATATAAAACTTGAATATATTTAAATATATTTTTTATAAATTGAAATATTTTTCAAAAACTGTTTTACTTTTGTACGCCGAATTCAAGTATCTATTCTTAATTATGTTTACGTTTTATATTTATGAATGCATTTATGTATGTTTTTATTTCTACTTTTAGGGCATGCTTATGAGATTACTTTTTTCCGTTTAGTTTTTAAATAGATTAATTGTAGGAAGTGATGTCATATCTAGGTGGATATATATTCTTTGTGTCCACTTTTTTGTATGTATTAAAGGTCCGAGGAACCCCAACAGTGTGAAAGCGCTAACCTAACTGCACAATAAATCTTCCGTCATTTTAAACTTCATCCATTGGATTTATTGGAGTTTACTACTTGGAATTGTTTTTATCTGAGAACTTTATTTTACATCTACAGCCTTGGAGTGTCTCTGAGCTTTCTGTTTGGGTTTATCTTTGTTTATTAGCATCGAAGCACTTACTCCCGAGTCACTTGCTCTATTGACTTTGTTAAACGGGGAGAAAAGGCTTAATTAGTAGAACATGAAATGAAAGCTGAGTTGTAGGCAAGAAATGTGTCAGCGCGAGAAATCTGGCATTGGAAAGATTATTGGTGAGTAGCTGGCAAGGCAGCAAGGAAATAGTTGACAAAGTAATATAAAGTGGATGGAAAAAAGAGGAAAAGCAGAAATCAAAGACCATTGAAGGCAGATGGTTAATGATGATAATACAATAAGAGAAGCATATAAAACATTATAAAATAAATAGCTGGGAATGTGAAAAAAGAGGAGAATTATAGAAATTAGGGAAAGAGCACAGACAACTATAAGGAGAGAACAAGAAAGCAGTAGATAAAGAGGTCATGTATCAGAAGATAAATTAAGAGGTCTGGATGAGTTTCCTCTGGAATTATGCATATGGGGAGGTGGGAAGATATGGCAAACACTGTGTGTTGAATGTAGAAGGACACGAGATTCATCATAGTCCATGAACAGGACTATTGTAGTGCTGTTGTCAAAAGGGGGGGGGATGCAATGGAAGCAGAGAACTACAGACCACATTTTTTTAAATAAATGTAGACATCAAGGTATTGACTAAAATCCTTCTGATGGGTCTGGATGCCACAGAGGTCAGACAAAAATAATTTATTTAGAGAATAATAGCAGATAAAGACTGATGGAGTCTGACAGGGTTCACAAAGAAAGAAGATGAGAAAGAGTAGGAGTAGGGGAAAGGATGGGTTGTCCATTTTGATGTTCAGAAACCATTTGTCATAGTAGACTGGGAGTTAATATAGAATGTGCTGAGGAAAGGGACATGGCCTGGACAAAGGCCATGTGCAACAAGCAACTCTGGAAGTCATACTAAATGGATGTGCACTAATGAGAGGCAAAAAGTAAGGTTGCCCTTAGTCCCCTTAATTATTTTTCTAGATAACAGAGGAGCTAATATTCATAATTAAGCATGAGCTGCAGACAATGGAAGAGGAAAGAGGACTTTATTCAATATTCCTAATGTATGCAGACTATTGTATGCTGCCACTATCAGGCACAGAGAATGTAAACAAAATCAAGGGAGTGTCAGAACTAAAATGCAGTCAAAACAAAATGGCATTGCAATAATAGGAGAAAGCATGGGAAGGAGGAGCAGGGGAAATACTTACTTAAAGTGCTTAAAACAAACTGTTGAAGGGAAAAAAAAACAACGAAACCAAGTCCACGGGTCCACAGTAAAGCAGCGAAAAATAGCCAAGCACAATCAGGAATTAACTTTGAACGCAGTTTTATTTCATAAGATAAAGAGCGTTTTCGCTGCTAACCAGATACAGCAGCTTCTTCAGAAAAACATACAAATAAGTAAAAAAGCGCTACTGTTTTTAAATACCTTAAGGAAGTGTGTCAAAAAACATCACTTCCTGTGAAGCGCAAAATATAAAGAAACACATGAACCAAAATGAAAAGACACATTCAGCCAAACAACAGAAGTATGAATAAAAACAATCTTAGCCCATGAATCTCCTAGCCAATGTGAAATTGCGAACTAGAATAATCACATTGAATGGAGATAATGCATAATTAAATGGGACTAAAAAATAAATAACTATTTAAAATTTATATAAAAAATTATTCAATATATAATATAATAAATTGAATACTGTGTACATAAAAAACATATAATATGTTAAAATGCATTTATATTTTATCTACAGTAATACCTAACTACACAACGGATTTCATCTGGAATAACTTCTCATTTTGAGAACTGCAGAAATGTTGCAGTTCTCGTTTAACCCAGGATTGTTGAATGCATCAAGTTTTATTTGCCATTCAAGTTCTTTTAATTCAAGCATAAGTGACAGTGGTCCTCCTCTAATATTATTAGGTAGATGATCTATGCCCATAAATCTAAATTTATGGTTTGGGTAATTTTCAATGTGTTTTGCAAGAGCGTTTTCCAATTTGTGATTCCTTATAGCATAAGTATGCTGATATATACGTTGGCTTGAATGGCAAATAAAACTTGATCCATTCAATGTGATTGGGTACCCTTTGTAAGAGCTTTAGAATAGTTGACTGGTAGCAGCCTGATTACCTCAGAGTTTGGGCAGAAAGGGGCACAGCTAATAAATCTGTGCCAGTTTTTTCCAGGTGTCTATATGTGTGTGTGTGTGTGTGTGTGTGTGTGTGTGTGTGTGTGTGTGTGTGTGTGTGTGTGTGTGTGTGTGCGTGTGTGTGTGTGTGTGTGTGTGTGTGTGTGTGTGTGTGTAAAATCAAATATTCAAGTGTGTGTTTCAGCTGCTGGGAACAGGGAAAGAGAGCTCCAAGGTGATCGGTGTGGAGTTTTGTGTGGGCCTAGAGAGAATAAGATAGTCTAGGTCCAAATCTGGAGAGTGCTCCCTGTGTGCTCTTAAGGGAAATTGTACTTGGTGCAGGGATCTGCATTTGAAAATACTACATGAATCCATCTTTACTCTTAGTGACCGTTCCTCATTGGAGTCATTTTTGTTGATTGAGTCCCCTTGATTTCTTTCCCAGAGAAGGGACAATGTCACATATTAGTGGTAGAGGTGGATTTTAACTGAATGTCAGTAGCTTGTGGGCAGTTGTCACTGAAGTTGTGTGTACTCTTACCAGCCACTAGATAAACATACAGAGTTTCATTTCCACAATGGTTTTATTTATTTTTGTTAGTTAGTCTAGTCAGGGAAAGCAGACAATGATGTCAGCAGAGGATTATAGCAATCTGACAAAGAACCAGTTGGCCAAGGTGTGCAAAGCCAAAGGACTGTTGCATGCCAACCTGACTAAAGAGGAGATGATTTCAGCCTTGGTTACAGCTGCAACACAGACCAGCAACCCAGAAGACATCTAGTCTGCTGATGGGGATGTGCAGTCTTCAGAAACAGGACAATTCACCTTTTCATCAGAGGACTTACAAATTCATCTGAAGTTAAAGAGACTTGAACTGCAGGCAAAACAAATGGAGTTGGAATCAACAGAGAGACTGCAGCATTTGGAAGTCAAAGAAAATGAGAGACTATGGCATTTGGAAGCTGCAGAAAATGAGAAATGAGTGCCAGGAAAAAGCAAAACAGCACCAACATGAGAGAAAGAGATGCTGAGTCTTTGGCAGGGTCATAGAGGTAATGGGGAAGGGAATAACTAGGCCTAAAAGCAATAAATATCAGTAAATTTCTTCCACAGTTTACAGAGGATGATAATTTTGATAGTTTTATTCATGTATTTGAAAGGGTATGCAAACAGAATAATGCTGACCAAGGGCTCTGGGTATGGTTCCTAGCCCCCTTACTGCATGGTAAAGCTGAAAGTGCTGTTTCTAAATTGTCTGATACTGATTGCTTCAACTATGCTAAGGTTAAACAATGCTTACTAGAATGTTTTAAGTAAACACCTGAAGCTTACAGAAAAAAAGTTTCACGAGCATAGACGCAAGGCAGATGAAAGCGTATGCAATTATATTGCTGAGTAAAGCACTTACTTTCATAGGTGGTTGAGTGGGTGTCAGGTCACCACTTTTGAAGGGCTTGAATACCTTTTGGTGAGGGATGAAGCCGTTATCACTTTGCCAGAGGACATGGAATCTGATTGACAGACCGGGAATGTAACTCTGCCGATGAGCTGCGGAGAAAAGGGGATCTCTACATAGGAAGCAGGGCATCAGGGATACCTAGCACTGCACATGGCTATGGGGTAAACCATGATGGGCAGCCTAAATAACCCCAGCAGAGAACACCAGTAGCAGGGGAAGCAGGGGAACCCACTAGTTCAGGTACATGGCCAGGACCCAGGGTTAGTTGTTTCAAATGTAACCAGAGGGGTCATGTAGCATACAAATGTCCACTGAGGCGAGGGGGGGAACAAAAAATGAAGGAGCCAGCAAGTGAGAATAACAGCATTCCAGGTGTCTGGAGGCAACAAGGGTACCAAATTATAAATGGAATTAGTATTGTATCTTAGTGGGTGGAAAACAGGCCACTACTAAGAGCAACACAACCTCTGACATAACCATTGTGAAGCTTGCAGTGGTTAAACAGAAAAAATACTTTCTTCGGCAGTACACACCACTGAGGGCTTTGGGAGGGACCCCATTCCAAATACCTTTGAGCAGGGTTAACTTTGACTGGAAGGGTGGAAAAGGGAGCAAGCAGGTAGGTGTATTTGAGGATATCCCTGCAGATGTTGTGATAGGGAATAACTTTGAAAATGCAGTACCTTGTAGGCATGCAGTTACATGCAGTCAGTCTTGGAGACAGGCATGTTGGTCAGGTAGCCTGGGGAAGACCAAGATAGATCCCACACCTGAAGTTGGGGCTGGTGATGTGGCTATTTCAGGGAGGGTGCTACTGTGTAGCAGTAAGCCTGAAAGTGAGTCACAGCTGCTGGTAGGTGCTGATGTTCCCATGGACAGGGTGACTGCAAGGGCAGAGGTGAGAGGTAGTACCCAGGATGACAGTGAGAAACCGGCATCAGAGACCAGGCTTCCAGTGGAAAAGGAGATGGGAAGGGTCACAAAGGTAGAATTTAGACAGGCTCAGCTTTTGGACCCTACATTACAAGGCTTGAGGGAGGAAGCTAAGGAGGTACCTGAGTCTCAATGAAAAGGGAAGACTGTATACTGGAACAAAGGGTTACTGTATACAGAGTGGACCCATGAGGGAGGGCTAGATGGTGAGGTAATATGGCAGTTGATAGAATCCATACCCTACCCTCTGTCACCTTTAGCCATAGGCCATGACATTCCATTTGCAGGTAACAAAGTGCTGCTATATACAGTGTGGACCCATGAGGGAGAGCTAGAGGGTGAGGCAATACAGCAGTTGGTAGAGCCCAGAGCCTACTATCTGGCACCTCTAGCCATAGCCCATGACATTCCTTTTGTGGGTCATATGGGCATAAAGCATACCAAGAGATGTATTATTGGCCTGGTATTGTAAGGGATGTAACAAGGTACTGCAGGGACTGTGAGGAGTGCCAAAAGGTAGGCAAGGCAGGAAACAAAGTCAAGGCTCCTTTGATGCCTTCCCCTGTGATTGAGGAGCCATTTCAGAGGGTAGCTATGGATATTATGGGGCCTGTGAGTACCCCAAATTCCACTGGGAAGAAGTATATCCTGGTGGTAGAAGAGTATGCAGAGAGGGTGGAAAATGCATTTTTGGAGATTTTCAGCAGGGAAAGTTTTCTGAGAAAAATACTGACTGACAAAGGTTCCAATTTCATGTCAGACCTGCTGGCTTGTTTGTGGAAGTGCTGTGGGGTGAAGCACCTAAAAATCACCCCCTAGACTAATGGTCTTGTGGAGAGGTTAAACTCTACACTTAAGACCATGCTACAAGCATTTGCAGACCACTTTAAAAGGGAGTGGGACAAATATTTGCCCCATCTACTGTTTGCATAAAGAGAGGTGCCCCAGAAATCTACAGTTTTTTCACCCTTTAAATTGATATATGGGCATAGGGTGAGGTGGCCTTTAGATCTGATCTATGATGAGTGGGAAGGTGAATGTGAATCCCACAAAGATTCTATTGTGGCAAATGTCCTAAACATCAGGTCAATGCTTAGGAAGCGCATGGTCTTGGCCCAGGAGAACTTGGCAGGAGTCAAACAGCAGAAAAAGGTCTGGTATGACAGGAATGCTCGAGCTCGAGAGTATGCTGTGGGAGAGCAGATTATGGTGCTCACTCCTGTCAGAGACAATAAGCTGCAGGCAGCTTAGGATGGACCCTTCAAAGTGATAAAGAAGTTCAGAATATTAACTACATGGTAAACCTGCAAGGCAGAAGGCAGGGGCATACACTGTGCCATGTTATGATGATGAAGCCTTACCATGACAGAGAGGCCCTTGTGCTGAGTATTTGCTGTGGGTGGCAGGAGGAGTCTAAGGGAGATAAAGTAGTGTGGACCCCAGCCTGCAAGCATGCATTCCAAAACCTGAAAGTGCTTTAGGAGGACTCCCAGTGTTAGCCAGTCTGGATTACAGAAAATAATTTGTTGTACTGGAGGTTGCCAATTCAGATGAGATCTCAAGACAGGGTGTGGGTTGATGTATTCCCAGACAAGTCCATTTCTCTCAAACAAAGTTTTTCCAGGAGCACTTCAAAAAGTAACTTGAGTTTTCAAGGGAGAAAAGATGTAATGATGTGTGGTAGAGCCATCAGTGCTAGAGAGAGTAGGTTAGTACATGTCTACATATACCAGCACAGCCAGCTGGAGTTTTGCGAAAAAAAAGTTTCTGTCATTTGATTATCTCTCTGATTTGTACAGATGCTGGTGTTAAAAAAAAAAAAAAAAAAAAAATATATATATATATATATATATATATATATATATATATATATGTATACGTGTGTGTGTGTGTGTGTGTGTGTGTGTGTATATATATATATATATATATATATATATATATATATATATATATATATACACACACACATACATACATGTATATTTGTAAAGTTACCTGTGTTAAAAATGTATACATGTATATTAGGTTGTTTTACTGTAACTGATCAAATGTGAATGTTTTATCGGAGAATCCTAGAAGTGTGGAAAGTTTGAAATAATGTTATAGCTTTCAGATGTTGCCACAGATCTTAGTAGAGCTCTGTGTGTGTATTGTACCAGAGTCAGGTGAGCAGAGATGATGTCCTCTATCCAGCAGAACTCTATGGAACTCTTGCAGCAGCTCCTTATAATCTGACAGGAAAGATTTCTGACAGGATTTATATCTCACATACTCACACATCCACACAGTCAGTCAGAGTGAGATTCAGTCAGTCTGAGAGTCTGACAGAGTGAGACCGAGAGACATCATCTGGCTTTTGCTGTGGTAAGACACTCAGCACATATCAGAAGGCCTTGATTTAGTGAGTAGTCAGGGAATAGTAATTCTTTAGTTAGACAGAGACATCTAGGTGGAATTGTTTAGCATTATTTGTAACTGAGAAACTATCCAACTGTATTATTTATGAAATCTCTGTGGTTGAACTCTGTTTGGTATTCTTTTGTTTTCTATTAAGTATTTATTATTATATATTTTAATACCTTTTATTGTGACTGGTTCTTTAGAGAATGCCTTTAACATCCTGAGAGTACTTATGCTTATTTTGGTGACACTGTGGCTACTCCTGAAACCCTTGCTGCTCTGGCCACCCTCCGTTATTATTATTATTTATTGTACACAGTATAATAGGGTACCCTTTGTAACAGCTTTACAATAGTTGATTGGTGGCAGCCTGATTACCTCTGAGTTTAGGCAGAAGGGGGCACAGCTAGTAAGTCTGTGCCAACTTTTCCCAGGTGTGAACGTGTGTGTAAAACTCAAATATTCAAGTGTGTGTGTCAGTTACTGGAACAGGGACACATAACTTCAAGGTGGTCAGTGTGGAGTTTTCTGTGGGCCTGGCGAGAGTAAGAAAGTCCAGCTCCAAATCTGGAAAGTGCTCCCTGTGTGCTCTTAAGGGAACTTTTGCTTGGTGCAGGGAGCTACATCTGAAAATACTGTGTGGATCCATCTTTACTCTTAATGACCATCCCTCACCAAAGTCAGTTTTGAGGACTGAGTCTCCTTGATTGCAGGCCCAGAGTAGGGGCAACATCACCACATCCACCTACTGTCATTAGCGTATTATAGCATGTAACTTCTGTGAACTTTAGATTCTGATTGATATTGAATGAAAGTTTGATAGACTCTATGAAGAAGGAATGCATTAAGAAAGTAATGGGCTACTTTTATAACTCTTAGGGATGGTTCATATGACAATGTAGTGGCATACAGATAAAGAAAGAAGAGATAAAGAGGAGGGAGACTTGCCTACATGTTTAAGGGTAGAAACCTAAACATTAGAAAGCACTTTTTCAAGGAAAGAGTATTAGAAAAATGTGACTGATTACCTGAGTAAATACTAGAGTATAAACATTTGTACAAGACGGCTTGTGAAAGACAGACAGCAAATGAAAATGTACTGGATGGGCAATTGAAAGGTATTAGTTGCACATAAATTGCAAGCTGTACAGACAGCAAAGTACATAATAATAAAATGGATATATTCATAGCAGGTTATTCAAGGCAGACTCAAATGTCGACTTCAAAAGAATCTTATAGAGAGGACTTCTGCATAGGACTCTTTGAGAGGTCACTACTTTTGTGCAATACATCCTTTGCATTTACTCTGCAAATGAAACAAAATGTACTGTGCAGATGTACTACACTTGAGCATAGCCAAAAGGCTGAGAGTCAAGGTATTAAATGATGCAAATAAATGGGCTCAGGCGAATGACTTACTGTGAAGGCTTCATCATCTAGAATAGTTTTCATATATTTAGATTATTTAGAAATAATCTAACTGTATTTTAATGGTATAATTATAAAGTGTTCAGTGCTTGCTTGGGCTTAATATTCAGAGAGCCCTTACAAAATACTATACATATGCTAAATTCATTACTATTTGATCATTCATGACCAATTTATGGGCACCATTCTATTTTGGCTGTGTTGACAAATTATAGATTGCCTTATGTTATTATTGTGGAATTTAAGGTAACACTAGATAAAATCTCTAGCAGACACTTCCCATTACTTCATGACTCAGTCTCTCAGACATCCTAGCCATGAGCTTTAGAACCTATGAAATCTCTACTGTGTAACACTGTAATGGATATGAAAGGAGTGTTTATCAAATCAATGATCAAGAAAAACAAATCAGAGTACTCTGTATGCATCTGAAAAAAAAACAAGGTATAGAGATGGCCCTATCACATATATACTACATCCAGTTCATGGTATTGCTGCACCACCCACAGCAAGTCAATAAAAGTGAAAATGTATAATAATAAATGTGGCAATACCTCAAGAGTGTCTGCAGATGCACACTTAATTTCATTGCCTGAGGGAGGGTTTTCTTTCCCTGATCTATAGTCATACTCTTTTTAGCAGCATATCTTGAACTGTTTTATTCTGGATAATGCCAAATTAAAATTCTTATTGAAAATATGGTATAATTAATGGGTAGAGCAAATGTTATAACCTTTTTTTTTTGCTTGATAAACTTGAGAGAGGGGAAACTGTGTTCTGATACTTTCTTTCTACAAAGATCATTTATTTCTTATTTTCATTCTTTTAATACAAGTCATCAAACCTGCTTTAATGTTTCTGAAGTGGGAATTAAACTATGGGAAAAACACAACAAAAGAACAAAATAAATCCACAATGCTGACTTTTCAGCAAAACTGAAAACTTAAAATTCTATTTTCTTTAACATTCTACAAGATATAGGTAAAAAAATCACAAATACCACAGCACCCAGGAAGGAGTTCGACAGCGTAAAGAAAAAAATATAACAAAAATCATTCACCATATAACGCTGTCGCAAACGGCAGTGTCGACTGTTAAAAGCCAAGTAATCCAGGCTGTGCTTATCAGAGCACAACCACTGTTCCAAAGCAAATAGGAAATGCTGTTAAGTGGAACGCCACACAAACTGTTCCTCTTCAGGAAAGCGTAAATAGATAAAATCCACTCCACTGCTCCAAAGTCAGGAAATAGCAGTCATCAACTCCAATAGGATAAAAGCAGCTTTATTAACAAGAAATAAAGTGAGCGCTTTCGCCGTTAGGCTTTTCAAACTTTACAACTTATTCTAATGAAGCACATTTAAATAGTCTTTACTGACCAATCATAGCTAAACTGGTTAGCAAAGCTTAAAGCGCCACTGACGAATGTATATTCCATTTGTTCAACAAACCTTACGTACAGTTAAGCAAAATTGGTATGTAATACATATAACAAAACTTACACTTCAAACAAAATTTCATACATTTAGGCATGTGTACTAATGCATAATGTATGGGAATATACAAAATATAGTTAAAACACGTTAAAACCCATTTAAATACATTAAAATTGTAACTTAAAAACTGCTAAAAATTACGAAGGTATATATATATACATGAAATTACTTGTTTCTGAGGTGTATAAACACAACAAATATGCGTTTGATACATATGTATACAAAATGCATAAGGGATAATATATATAAAAGAAATATGCATGAATACTTAAAAATCATTTAGGTCTGCGGATCCTTCTCCCTTTCAACACTGGTTTAATGTGTGCTTTGTCATTAAGTCCAGGTGGGTCATCAGCTTTACATCTGATGATCCACCTCAGTTCACATTCTAAGGTCCTATTAATAATGTCACCTCCTCTATGACTAGGTACCAAGTGTTGTATGACAAAAAAAGTGAAAGTATGATCAGAGCCCAAGGATTTGCAGTGCTTGGCTAGGGCATTGAACTCAGATCCCTTCCTTATATGATAATTATGTTCCCTAATGCGATCTTTGAGTGCCCTGTTGGTTTTCCCTATATAAAATGAAGGGCAGTTTACGCACCTAGCTAAATATACCACGTTTGTACTATTACAAGTTGTATTAGTATTAAAGTAGTACGTATAACCTGTAACTGGATGTATGAATGTTTCTTCTACACTAATGAAGCTGCAATGGTTACACATACCACAGGGCGAAGTGTTCTTATTCATTCCTGTCAGGGGTAGCTTATTTCCTATCGATCTGGGTTTACACAATAATTTCTTTAAATTAGGTTTATTCCTAAAGGTCATCTTAGGTTTGGGTCCTACTATCCTGGCTATATCATTATCAGACAACAAGATGTCCCAACTTTTATTAAAAATGTTTCTTACCTCTTTTGTATCTCTGGTATATGACATTATGGGCCTCACCCCCATTGACTTATTTTCTGGTGTTATTTCTGTAGGCCTGTCGTTGTCAGAGAAGTAAGGTCTAGCTTTATTTGTTCGTAAAGTATTGACTTCTAATATCACTTTTTCAATCATCATTTGATCATACCCCCTCTCTACGAACCTTTTTCTAAGACTATCTATTTCCTTGTTATAAAGTTCGTCCACAGGATTATACCTGGAGGCTCTTATAAATTGGCTTTTTAATATGTTATGAAAGATGTGTACAGGATGCATACTTTCTCTGTTCAACAGTGTATTACGATGGCACAACTTGCGATGGATAGATGTATTTAAAAGTCCATTGTCAAGTCTAAACACTTCTACATCCAAGTATGAAATCCTATCTCTAGAAAAATTCATTGTAAAATTTAAAAAATCTGTAGATGAATTCAACAAACCAAGGAAACTATATAACATATCTGTGTCCCCAAACCAAATAAAGAAAAGGTCATCCACAAATCTGCGGTATAACCCCACAAATTCTTTGAACATGATTGATTTGCAAAGGACATTTTCCTCCCAGGCAGCTATAACTAGGTTGGCGTAGCTATTGGCACAAGATGTGCCCATAGCCACGCCATCCCTCTGCAAGTACACTTGTTGACCATGAGTAAAAACATTGTTTGTTAATATCATCTCAAGGTATAAACTGATCAACTCTATTTTGTCTGCCTGAAAATCAGAATGCTGACGTAAATAATCTTGAATATAGGCTATACCCAAATCATTGGGTATCACCGTAAAAAGACTGACTATGTCCATAGTGACTAAAAGGTATTGTTTATCTTCTCCCAAGTCTTTGGTGTATGTATAAAGGTCTAGTAAGAACTGTTTACTGTCCCTTAAAATGTACTCATTTTGGTCGACCAATGGCCTCAAGTTGGACTCTACATAAATGGAGACTGGCTCTGTGACCCACCCTTGCCCAGACACAATTGGTCTCATGGGTGGGTCTGTGCAACACTTATGTATCTTGGGTAGTCCTTGTATGACTGGAACTACTGAATTCTCAACTTTAAGGTAATGGTACAGTTCCTCAGTAATACATGATGACATGAGAAGGTCATCAAGTGTGTAATAAACATCAAATACTTTCTGTGCAACTACCCCCTGATCTATTCTAACATAAAACTTGTCATCACTCAGGAGTTGAGTCATTCGTGCATTATAGTCAGTAGCATTCATCACTACGATAGGACCCCCTTTGTCAGCTGGTCTGATCATGAGTGTGTCATCCATTTTCAGGCCTTTTAATGCTTGTCTTTGTTTGTAATTTAGGTTATATCTATGCTTCTTAGATTGGTGTGTATTAAAATAATTATGTATATCATTCTCCAGCACCCTACCAAATACATCTAGTACTGGGTGCAACTGAGGAATATATGTACTGTTGGATTTAAAGCGTGAAACATGACTGGAATTCTCATTCATGCCAAAATCCAATCTCAATTGTACATTTCTTGTAAATATTCTTGCATCAATTACTAGATCTGTAACATCATCACCACAAGTGGGTATGAAACTAAGTCCTTTATTCAAAACAAACTTTTCATCTTCATTTAAAGCTCTACCAGAGATTAACTATCAATGTGGGGTTCTCTCCCACATTTTCTTCAGTGTAGGCCCATTGTAATCCTCTGTTGACCCTTTCCTTTGTGTCTGCCCCTGCTTATTGATCGTTGTCTCTCTTTGTATTGCCCTTGTGCTATCGGAAAGGGACATTAACTTTCTGTGTTGAATCATTGTTGGGTTTATTCCCCAACATAACTTTTGGTCTCACTATCATCTCATGGGAGTTCCCTGCGTTTATTTCATCAGATGGTACTCCATCCATGTCTTCCCTTCTCTCTGATGGTACAACTGAACCCTGTGTGTTTCTCAGTGTGGGTGTATTACTTGCTAACTCAAAATGGTTAGTTCTCCCTTCTGATTGTTGTCCCTGTGTCTCTTTAACCACATTGTCACTAGGTTCTCGTGATGTATCATTAGATACAGTTGTATCCCTGGGGTAGTCCCTTTCGGGTTGAACCACAACAACTGGTTCTGACACTCTCACGTTGCTAGATGGAACATTTCCACGACGGTTGGGTGCTATATATGAACCATTTCTATTCTGCTCCCTAGGCCAAGTAAATACTTGGTTACTAGAGAAATCCCTTACATCCCTATTAATCTTGACTTTTTTCTGTTCTATTAAACGCTTCTCAAACAAAAAAACATCATCAATCACTTTTTCCACTCTTTTATGCATATGTATGTTGATACACTTCTTATTTACATTCTGAAAGTAAACATTAACTTGATTTTTCAACATTTCTTCTTCTGGTGTATGGTAATCAATTAACAGTTTCATATAGCTATTACTTAGACCAATATTTAACTGTTGCCATTTATAAAGAAGGTCAGGAAATCTATTCCCTGACGTGGGCATTTTCAAAATGCGAAGCCCACGTGGTACTATTTCCTTAACAAGGCATGCTTCAAAGTATTGTCTTTGTACCTGTATTTTCTTAAGCTTCATAAAGGCAACTTCTAAATCTTGTAAGTCCTCTGTTATATTCATATAAGAGTCAGTGTTCATATTGTCAGTTGCTTGCAAATGCGGTTGGTAGTCCAAAAGAGCATTCACATCTCCAGTTAAGCAGGTTTGGAAACGGGAAAAACCCTTGCTTGATACATCCTTATCTATAGTTACTGGCACGTATGGAAGTTCAACATTTAAATCATTGACATCAGCCATATCCTCCTGTTGTTGTGTGATTAAATGAACAATAAGTAAAAAAATCACAAATACCACAGCACCCAGGAAGGAGTTCGACAGCGTAAAGAAAAAAATATAACAAAAATCATTCACCATATAACGCTGTCGCAAACGGCAGTGTCGACTGTTAAAAGCCAAGTAATCCAGGCTGTGCTTATCAGAGCACAACCACTGTTCCAAAGCAAATAGGAAATGCTGTTAAGTGTTAAGGATCATCAGATGTAAAGCTGATGACCCACCTGGACTTAATGACAAAGCACACATTAAACCAGTGTTGAAAGGGAGAAGGATCCGCAGACCTAGATGATTTTTAAGTATTCATGCATATTTCTTTTATATATATTATCCCTTATGCATTTTGTATACATATGTATCAAACGCATATTTGTTGTGTTTATACACCTCAGAAACAAGTAATTTCATGTATATATATATACCTTCGTAATTTTTAGCAGTTTTTAAGTTACAATTTTAATGTATTTAAATGGGTTTTAACGTGTTTTAACTATATTTTTGTATATTCCCATACATTATGCATTAGTACACATGCCTAAATGTATGAAATTTTGTTTGAAGTGTAAGTTTTGTTATATGTATTACATACCAATTTTGCTTAACTGTACGTAAAGGTTTGTTGAACAAATGGAATATACATTCGTCAGTGGCGCTTTAAGCTTTGCTAACCAGTTTAGCTATGATTGGTCAGTAAAGACTATTTAAATGTGCTTCATTAGAATAAGTTGTAAAAGTTTGAAAAAGCCTAACGGCGAAAGCGCTCACTTTATTTCTTGTTAATAAAGCTGCTTTTATCCTATTGGAGTTGATGACTGCTATTTCCTGACTTTGGAGCAGTGGAGTGGATTTTATCTATTTACGCTTTCCTGAAGAGGAACAGTTTGTGTGGCGTTCCACTTAACAGCATTTCCTATTTGCTTTGGAACAGTGGTTGTGCTCTGATAAGCACAGCCTGGATTACTTGGCTTTTAACAGTCGACACTGCCGTTTGCGACAGCGTTATATGGTGAATGATTTTTGTTATATTTTTTTCTTTACGCTGTCGAACTCCTTCCTGGGTGCTGTGGTATTTGTGATTTTTTTACTTATTGTTCATTTAATCACACAGCTACAGGAGGATATGGCTGATGTCAATGATTTAAATGTTGAACTTCCATACGTGCCAGTAACTATAGATAAGGATGTATCAAGCAAGGGTTTTTCCCGTTTCCAAACCTGCTTAACTGGAGATGTGAATGCTCTTTTGGACTACCAACCACATTTGCAAGCAACTGACAATATGAACACTGACTCTTATATGAATATAACAGAGGACTTACAAGATTTAGAAGTTGCCTTTATGAAGCTTAAGAAAATACAGGTACAAAGACAATACTTTGAAGCATGCCTTGTTAAGAAAATAGTACCACGGGCTTCGTGATTTTGAAAATGCCCACGCCAGGGAATAGATTTCCTGACCTTCTTTATAAATGGCAACAGTTAAATATTGGTCTAAGTAATAGCTATATGAAACTGTTAATTGATTACCATACACCAGAAGAAGAAATGTTGAAAAATCAAGTTAATGTTTGCTTTCAGAATGTAAATAAGAAGTGTATCAACATACATATGCATAATAGAGTGGAAAAAGTGATTGATGATGTTTTTTTGTTTGAGAAGCGTTTAATAGAACAGAAAAAAGTCAAGATTAATAGGGATGTAAGGGATTTCTCTAGTAACCAAGTATTTACTTGGCCTAGGGAGCAGAATAGAAATGGTTCATATATAGCACCCAACCGTCGTGGAAATGTTCCATCTAGCAACGTGAGAGTGTCAGAACCAGTTGTTGTGGTTCAACCCGAAAGGGACTATCCCAGGGATACAACTGTATCTAATGATACATCACGAGAACCTAGTGACAATGTGGTTAAAGAGACACAGGGACAACAATCAGAAGGGAGAACTAACCATTTTGAGTTAGCAAGTAATACACCCACACTGAGAAACACACAGGGTTCAGTTGTACCATCAGAGAGAAGGGAAGACATGGATGGAGTACCATCTGATGAAATAAACGCAGGGAACTCCCATGAGATGATAGTGAGACCAAAAGTTATGTTGGGGAATAAACCCAACAATGATTCAACACAGAAAGTTAATGTCCCTTTCCCGATAGCACAAGGGCAATACAAAGAGAGACAACGATCAATAAGCAGGGGCAGACACAAAAGGAAAGGGTCAACAGAGGATTACAATGGGCCTACACTGAAGAAAATGTGGGAGAGAACCCCACATTGATAGTTAATCTCTCTGGTAGAGCTTTAAATGAAGATGAAAAGTTTGTTTTGAATAAAGGACTTAGTTTCATACCCACTTGTGGTGATGATGTTACAGATCTAGTAATTGATGCAAGAATATTTACAAGAAATGTACAATTGAGATTGGATTTTGGCATGAATGAGAATTCCAGTCATGTTTCACGCTTTAAATCCAACAGTACATATATTCCTCAGTTGCACCCGGTACTAGATGTATTTGGTAGGGTGCTGGAGAATGATATACATAATTATTTTAATACACACCAATCTAAGAAGCATAGATATAACCTAAATTACAAACAAAGACAAGCATTAAAAGGCCTGAAAATGGATGACACACTCATGATCAGACCAGCTGACAAAGGGGGTCCTATCGTAGTGATGAATGCTACTGACTATAATGCACGAATGACTCAACTCCTGAGTGATGACAAGTTTTATGTTAGAATAGATCAGGGGGTAGTTGCACAGAAAGTATTTGATGTTTATTACACACTTGATGACCTTCTCATGTCATCATGTATTACTGAGGAACTGTACCATTACCTTAAAGTTGAGAATCCAGTAGTTCCAGTCATACAAGGACTACCCAAGATACATAAGTGTTGCACAGACCCACCCATGAGACCAATTGTGTCTGGGCAAGGGTGGGTCACAGAGCCAGTCTCCATTTATGTAGAGTCCAACTTGAGGCCATTGGTCGACCAAAATGAGTACATTTTAAGGGACAGTAAACAGTTCTTACTAGACCTTTATACATACACCAAAGACTTGGGAGAAGATAAACAATACCTTTTAGTCACTATGGACATAGTCAGTCTTTTACGGTGATACCCAATGATTTGGGTATAGCCTATATTCAAGATTATTTACGTCAGCATTCTGATTTTCAGGCAGACAAAATAGAGTTGATCAGTTTATACCTTGAGATGATATTAACAAACAATGTTTTTACTCATGGTCAACAAGTGTACTTGCAGAGGGATGGCGTGGCTATGGGCACATCTTGTGCCAATAGCTACGCCAACCTAGTTATAGCTGCCTGGGAGGAAAATGTCCTTTGCAAATCAATCATGTTCAAAGAATTTGTGGGGTTATACCGCAGATTTGTGGATGACCTTTTCTTTATTTGGTTTGGGGACACAGATATGTTATATAGTTTCCTTGGTTTGTTGAATTCATCTACAGATTTTTTAAATTTTACAATGAATTTTTCTAGAGATAGGATTTCATACTTGGATGTAGAAGTGTTTAGACTTGACAATGGACTTTTAAATACATCTATCCATCGTAAATTGTGCCATCGTAATACACTGTTGAACAGAGAAAGTATGCATCCTGCACACATCTTTCACAACATATTAAAAAGCCAATTTATAAGAGCCTCCAGGTATAATCCTGTGGACGAACTTTACAACAAGGAAATAGATAGTCTTAGAAAAAGGTTTGTAGAGAGAGGGTATGATCAAATGATGATTGAAAAAGTGATATTAGAAGTCAATATTTTACGAACAAACAAAGCTAGACCTTACTTCTCTGACAATGACAGGCCTATAGAAGTAACACCAGACAATAAGTTAATGGGGGTGAGGCCTATAACCTCATATACCAGAGATACAAAAGAGGTAAGAAACATTTTTAATAAAAGTTGGGACATCTTGTTGTCTGATAATGATATAGCCAGGATAGTAGGACCCAAACCTAGAATGACCTTTAGGAATAAACCTAACTTAAAGAAATTATTGTGTAAACCCAGTTCGATAGGAAATAAGTTACCCCTGACAAGAATGAATAAGAACACTTTGCCCTGTGGTATGTGTAACCATTGTAGCTTCATTAGTGTAGAAGAAACATTCATACATCCAGTTACAGGTTATAATGCACTACTTTAATACTAATACAACTTGTAATAGTACAAACGTGGTATATTTAGCTAGGTGCGTAAACTGCCCTTCATTTTATATAGGGAAAACCAACAGGGCACTCAAAGATCGCATTAGGGAACATAATTATCATATAAGGAAGGGATCTGAGTTCAATGCCCTAGCCAAGCACTGCAAATCCTTGGGCTCTGATCATACTTTCACTTTTTTTGTCATACAACACTTGGTACCTAGTCATAGAGGAGGTGACATTATTAATAGGACCTTAGAATGTGAACTGAGGTGGATCATCAGATGTAAAGCTGATGACCCACCTGGACTTAATGACAAAGCACACATTAAACCAGTGTTGAAAGGGAGAAGGATCCGCAGACCTAGATGATTTTTAAGTATTCATGCATATTTCTTTTATATATATTATCCCTTATGCATTTTGTACACATATGTATCAAACGCATATTTGTTGTGTTTATACACCTCAGAAACAAGTAATTTCATGTATATATATATATACCTTCGTAATTTTTAGCAGTTTTTAAGTTACAATTTTAATGTATTTAAATGGGTTTTAACGTGTTTTAACTATATTTTTGTATATTCCCATACATTATGCATTAGTACACATGCTTAAATGTATGAAATTTTGTTTGAAGTGTAAGTTTTGTTATATGTATTACATACCAATTTTGCTTAACTGTACGTAAAGGTTTGTTGAACAAATGGAATATACATTCGTCAGTGGCGCTTTAAGCTTTGCTAACCAGTTTAGCTATGATTGGTCAGTAAAGACTATTTAAATGTGCTTCATTAGAATAAGTTGTAAAAGTTTGAAAGCCTAACGGCGAAAGCGCTCACTTTATTTCTTGTTAATAAAGCTGCTTTTATCCTATTGGAGTTGATGACTGCTATTTCCTGACTTTGGAGCAGTGGAGTGGATTTTATCTATTTACGCTTTCCTGAAGAGGAACAGTTTGTGTGGCATTCCACTTAACAGCATTTCCTATTTGCTTTGGAACAGTGGTTGTGCTCTGATAAGCACAGCCTGGATTACTTGGCTTTTAACAGTCGACACTGCCGTTTGCGACAGCGTTATATGGTGAATGATTTTTATTCTACAAGATATGTTATCTGAATATTGTATTTTTCATTTCGATATCTTTGGAATCCCAGGTACATTCATTTCACTTTTAATACTAACCATGTTTAGCATCCAACGTCATTGAGATACCTTTACAGCTAATATCAATGTGATAGACTGAAAAAATATAATTCCCATTCTCAGCTATAACAATATTAAATTTCAGAACTGCATGAAACAAACATTTTTAGCTAAGAAATGATGATTATTCACATGGATAAAACATCCTTTTCTAAGTGAAATGAGGGTTTTCTAACAAAAGCATTCTTTTATCTTTTTATGAATGCACAATACTATATCTGGCTATACCAACAAAGAATAATATTTTTTGCAATTAGATTTTATTCTATTCTATGGAATATTTTGTTAAATATGAATTTAGCTAGTTACTTCTGTTTTGTAGTTATATTCATGTCTGTGAAAAATGCAAATTACTTAATTCTGAAAAAGATCAGTACTCAGCTATAGTGAGAGAAACTTTAAAATGATGAAACTGTTTGAGTCATTAAAGAGAAAGGGTTTACAGAATAATTAGATGCATTACTTCCTTTTAATTTGTGAGTTTCACTAGTTGCTAATTATCCATGCTGACTTCAGCATTGTGTGGTACTTAATATTTATGACAGAATTCTGAATAAAACTTTCAGCAAAGGAATCAGATTCTTCAAAAAGTTGATAATCATTAACAAAAATACATTCCCAAACATTTCAGCCCAGACACAGAACTGAGTGTTCATACTACAAATGCAATATCGGAAGAAACTGATCAAAAGGCCTGCAGAACTGAAAATAAATCATTTTACATCTTCATATCTAATGTGGATCATCCGCTAGTCATACTCCTATTGTCAGTCTCAGAATTCATGAATGTCCTTTAAATACCATTATCACTCTACAAGAATGTCCTTCATTAATCATGACCTTTGAGCATGTTTCATTACATTTAAAACAGCAGTAAACATATTGTCTTTTTTTAAGTTATTACACAGAAGTCACTTATGTGTCTGAACATTTAACTAATGAAGAGCACAATAAAATGTTGATAGCTAAATTAGATACATTAGAACAGACCTCTAGGATGCTAGGAACAAGTGATATTTAATCAGGCCTGTTATACTGCGGGTAGTTATTGTATCTCTTAGTGGTAAATGTTTTAATTAGTACATTCTCTTAGCAGAACATTTCCCTAAATGTAAATGTCATGTTGATTGAGAAATACTACAGACCAGATCTTACAATAATTTGCCATCATTCAGTCAAACTAACAACAGCAATAAGATATTGCTATGTAAGCAATCTAAACTTATCAACTGACAGTTTCTTGCAAATCTCTGAATATGCTCCATGAGATGGTAAGTCACATGGTGATAAAGCAGAGTTAACTGCTGTTATCATACAGTTTGCTACTATGGGGCATCACATACTTACTAAATACGTCTGTTACATACTAATGTAAAGGAAAGTTAAAGTAGAAAAACTTCAAATACAGAGAACAAACAGTATAGTGTTAGTGCTCACCTCATTTACTAAATACTAGAAACCATGCAAAATTAATTAATAGCAGATTATTCATAACTAGTTTATGGACATCATTCTTTTCTGGCTCAGCTGACAGACTACAGATTGACCTTCCAATTGTTAATAGATTGCCTTCTGTTATTATTGAGGAACTTAAATAAAACAAGATAAACTATCTAGCAGATACTTCTCATTACTTTATGACTTCCTACTTTTCTATGAAATTATATTAATTCAGTTCTCCCTCTATAACTTCATTTCAGTACGATCCAAATAATTAATTTATTGTTGTTTATTGTTTTCTTGGCGTGGATAGGCCCACTAGGCCAGTGGCATCTTTTCAGGAGACACATGGTAATATTTATACTGACTAGGAAAATCTGGTCTGAACACTTGAAAAATTTTCTTACTCTTTTCAATTTTAATGTGTATACATGCTATGCTTTCAGTGTTCCTTTATCTGAATTAATTGCAGATTAAAGTTAAAACTATTTAGAATTATGCCAAACTGTTTGGACAAGTGATATTGTTCTGGAAAGTGCCCTCTTCTACGATTCATTCATATATTTGGATGTTATGTTGTCCTACCTCACCTTCACTCTTACTGGTTGGGTTCGGAACTAAAGCTGTTGTTCTTCTACTGGCTTGTGGCTGTATCACTATCCTCTCATGCTGTAGTAAAGCTTCCCAGATCTCGTTTGCCACTAAAGAGATCGGAGGCTTCCATTTTGGCTTTGGCTATGTGTTCTACATTTTACTACCTTATTGTTAGGAAATAATTCTATTTTTACTTATATTTAGTTAGTTTTAGTTACTTTTAGCTTTCTTCTAGTTATTAGCTAGTTAGTTGCTGTTTATTGCTTAAGGCCATCATTTTTCTCATTTGGCCTTGTTTTTCCCTATCAGGTTTAATTTCTGTATCTGTTATTTAAAAAAAAATAAACAAAATAAAAAAAAAAATGAGTTTGAAAGGCTTCAGCCCATTTAAGTTAGAGGGATGCAGTGGCCCCTTTTTAGTTAAAGGCATCTTGTTTTTGTTGTTGTTGTTTGGTATTGTGAATTGTTTTAGTTTCTCCTTCCCACTGTTGAAGGAGCATCAGTACATTTAAGTTAGATGATTTTTGCTGGCCGTTTTACTTAGAGGGTATCTTATTTTTCTTTCTACTAATAGTTTTTCTCTCTTTTACTGGATTTCAGTTAAAAAAAAAAAGAAAAGTTTTTTTTTCTGTAGTTATATTGTGTGTGTGCTCTTAGCTTTAAACATGTCTAAGGAGCATAAAGAAACCAGGCCTTCAGGTTTTAAAAAATGTACTAGATGCAACCAGAAGATGTCTATTTCTGACTCTCACACCATTTGTGTTTACTGCTTGGGAGCAGTATATCTTTAAGTGTTTTGCTCAATTTGTCACTCTTTTAGCTCTGGAGTGCTGTTAGAGTGTAAAAATAAATTGATTGTAAGAGGTGTGTTGAAGCCCCCCATTCTAAGAAGCTTTAGAAGAAGGTCAGGGTACTTCAGGATTAGTGAAATCTCCTTCATCCAAATTGGATAAGTTCATAAAAAGATCTTCTCCCTCTTCAGGACAATCGGAGCTGGCTAAAAAGTTGAGTAAAATTGCATCACCGGCTAAAACTACTACGGAACCGACAAAAAACTGCTTCATCGGCTCCACCTTTATTGGTGCCAATAGAGTTTGAACTCAGGAGCCGGTTCCCAGAATTGGAGCTGGTTACTCCTATATTGAGATCACCTATTTTACAATCAGTAAGATTGCCTAACCTTTCCTTTAAGTCCTTCAGGAGCTTTTCAGCCAATGATGTGGATAGGCTGGTGCATAGGCTTCTGAAGACTCTGGCGCTGGCTAAATTCCTCTCTGCTCCAAGATCCAGGGATTCGGAGCCAACCAATACAATTCCACCAACCTCTATTCCTCCTCCAAGCCAACACTGGTCCTTGCAGCTGGAATGCTTGGAATTGACTGATGTGAATCCATCAGTGCCAAGAACCATCGTGGTCTTTTCAGAACCGACATCTGCCCCGACATCCTTGGTCTTGTCCGAGGAGTCTAGGATCCAATGCTCTCTGGTCAGGTCCAGGGAGGGTGTTTGGATTGGACAGTTATTGGATCTGACCCTGTCTCTCAGGGTTGTGGCATGGATTAGCTCGGCTCCTACATCGGCTTGAAGCTGACCCCCTTGGTTCCAGGGTTTTCTTCTGGCTCCTTGAAGCCAGAAATATCTTTGGATCAGGAGAGGGGGGCTTTCAAGCTGATGAGGATGGTACTGTCTCCTCAGACAGCCCCACTCAAGGGTTACAAAATTCATCCCCCTAAGACACCAGCATCTGTCCCTGTACCACACCATCCAACAGACAAGTGGAGACCCCAGGCTTCAGGGTACCCCATCGGGTGAACCCCTCTCTTCTGAAACCTCTCCAGAATACCCTTTTGAAGAGGTCCTTCAAAACAGACTTTCCAAGAGTAAGCATTTGGACTCCCCTGAGGAGTCAGTCACCTTGGACATAGACCTCAATGAGTTAGAGGGGTCCCACGGTTGACCTTGAAGGATGTCTCCTTTGCAAACATCCTAGAAATCCTTAAACAAAGAGGTGGCTGGAAACCCATCAACCCTTCTGATGAGAAGTCTGTTTACCTAAAGGCCTTTGGGTCTCACCCTTCAGCCACTTGAGTGTCTCTGCCTTTCGATGAACTTATGGAACTAGTTAGTCAAAAGGCATGGGAGTCTCCAGATGCAGTGGAGCCTGCCCCTAGGAGGCCAAATAAGTTTATCACAGACCCCTCAGATAAAGACTTCTTAACCAAGGGTGTCCCAGTACATGCTATGGGGGTGGCAGCTGCTACCAAAATGGAACTTTCTGAAACATCCTCTACTGTCCATCCACCAAACAAGGAGTCCCATACAATGGACAGATATGGGAAGTGCACATTTACTTCACTGACTTTTGCACTCAGATCACTGAACTATTTGACGCATTTTACAAGGGTACAAAGAGATTTACTAAAGGAGCTAGGAGATATTCTACAAGGTTCAGTAGTTGCAGGGGTGTCAGACAAGGTTTCCTCTCACCTCTCCATCTTAAATTCTGTGGTCAACTCCTCCATGAAGCTCATTTCTTATGCAGCAGATGGAGACAGAAGAGCAGCTGGTTCAGGAATAACCCTAAGGAGACATTCCTGGATGCACTTATGCAACTTTACAGAACCTTTCAAATCTTACTTTATCAATGCCCCATTCAACGGCTCATCCTTGTTCAGGCCAAAGGTTAAGGAGATGCTAACAAGGTGTGAACAAGAAGGAAAGACTGACTATTTCTGCCATCAGAGTCCTCTTTTCTGTACCTTCCACTCCTTATTCAAAAGGACAGAAAGGGGGAAGATGTGGTTCTGTAAATCACAGACAATTTTCCAGGACACATGTGGTGGGTCTATATTAAAATCTTGAAGTCTGACAATATCGAATATGATATCGTTGACACAAGAATACCGAAAGCGCACTATATTGAATGTTTAAATGGAAAATCTCCATAGGGGGAGATTTCTGTTTACTTCAATGCAGTGCATTCTTGGAGTTGATATATTTAAGTAGGTGGGGTGTAGGGTGGAGGGGGGCTTGCCCCCCTGCCTACACACTATTTATTTATTTTTTTTTAATTTAGTATTTTTTTTTTATTTCAATGGTTTAAGACTTTGATCACTAAAGTTCGATCTTTAGTGATTCGAAGTTTTAAACCTTCGAGATTATAATATAGACCCAGATGTGGTGACTTTTCCCCCAGGGGCAGAGGGGAAAGTACAAATGGAAGACATCATCCTTGTAGCAGAGGGGGTCTGCAAAACCCGGGTGACAGAAATTCCTTCTGTGGTTGACCTTTTCAGCACTCCAGAAAGGAGGCCCATCTGTCCATCTCTGGAGGCAGTTGGGGGGGGGGTCTCTTATCTTTGTACCTATAAGCCTGGCTGGAAATAACAAAAGACAAATGGGTGCAAGAGATCATATCCGGAGGGTACTCCATACCATTTTCTGTTCCTGTCCCAAACATCAAGAAAATCCTGGACATTCCACCCAGTCAGAGGGATCAAGCAACTCTAGAAATTCAAAAGTTGCTAGACAAAAGAGTCATCCAAAGAGTCCACTGCAGACCAAATAGGATCCAGAACTTACTCAAGGTTCTTTTTACTACCAAAAAGAACAGGGGACTGAAGACCATTTCTGGATCTCAGCAGATTAAATGAGTCAATAAAAAAGACCACGTTCTGGATGGTAACACTGCAGTCCTTTCTTCCCTTCTTGGGACTAGACAATTGGATGTGCTCCACAGACATCCAGGATGCATACTACCACATAAAGATGGACAGGCCATCCAGGAGTCATATTTGCTTCTGGTTGGGAGCCAGTCATTACCAGTTTCGCGTGCTGCCCTTTGGTCTCACTACAGCCCCCAGAGTGTTCACCAAGTGCATGGCAGTAGTCACGGCTCATCTGAGACATCTAGGATTCCAAGTGTTTCCCCATCTAGACGACTGGCTCCTAACTACCACCATCCAGACTCTGCTACACTTTGCTGTGAAGGAAAGGTTAGTTTGCTTTTATTTTTTGTATTACTGTATTGCCTTTCTATATTTTGAATACTGTAGTTTGTTTTCTTTACCTTGTGTTTTGCTTGCATTCTGTTTTAACAGCATATTAAAACTTCAAAAGAAACCACAGCTCTCTCTGTTCTGAGTCAGGCAGATTTTTTTCCCGCCCTCCAACCCATTTAAGTTGTCTTGTTAAATACCACTGTCTTTCTAGTTGCCCGCCTCTTATGTTAATCTGACCATATATCTAATTTCTCTCTACTTTCACTGGCTTATATGAGTAATCACAAAATCATCATTTTTGAAATCCCACCCCTTCAATTATTTAAATTTATTGGCCATCCTACAGTATTTCATAGTACCAAAATACAAAAGTGACGACCCCTTTCAATCCATCTTGCTGTTTTAAAAATAGTAACTCTCCACTAAACCTTAACTTTTTAAAGAGGTAAAACTCAAGTTACCTACTTTCACATCTAACTTCTCTAGTGCACACTGCAGAGTGCATTCTTTTCAATCTTACCTTTAAGCATCCCTGTGACTAGCACTTTCTCTAATACCTGCTGGAAAGCACTAGGAAGCCTTAAACTCATACAAACACTGAACTCTCCTTGTTAACAAGGATAAATTAATAGTAGGCACTAAACAGCCTATAATTGCAAAGTACCTTGCTAAGGAAACAGCTCCTATACTTTACAAAGAAAAAAAAAAAAGCCCCAAACCAGGCATGTCCAAGGGTCAGCTTCCGGTGATTTCTCCTGTCCACCTGGTGAATCTGGGCATACTGGGGCAATGCAGCAATTGCCTCATGTACACAGACAACCCTCTCCTCCTACCACCCAACACTACAACCTGTGAGAGATGCACTTACATAGCCAAAATGGAAGCAAAGCTCTCTCCACACAAGATTGTGCTAAACAGTCAAGAGGAGAAGGTTAACACCCACACTACACCTCAAGCAACACATAGCCCTTCTAAACCCGCACCACCAACACCCACATATAGCAACACTAAATCCACATATGCAGAGGCCCTTAACTGTAACCTGCCCAAGCAACAAAGACCTCTGAAGCTGAAACGCAAACAAACACCAGTCACAACCAATGTGTCACATAGTTCACAACACCAGTGTGCCACCCAGCAACAGCCCCTAAGGCAAGACAATGTACCTAACACTTTAGTCATAGGTGACTCTATAGTCTGGCACACTGATGTCCCTCTCACCAGGTTGAATAAGGAGAAAATTACAGTCAGCTGCCTGTCGGGTGCCAGGATCCGCCACATAACACATGCACTCAAGTCACTCCACAACAAGTACAAATATGACTCTGTCATTGTCCATGTTGGAGTGAATGACTTGAGACGTACCTCCCTGGACTACATGAAAAGAGACATGGAAGAGCTCTCGGATCATGTGTCCCAGGCAGGTATGACCCTAGCCCTGAGTAGCATCCTGCCTTCGCCCAGAATGATACCACAATATAAGGATAAAATGATTGACTTCAACAATTGGCTAAGCTTATGGTGTCATTCAAAGGGGATCCAGTATCTGTCTGCCTGGGATGACATGACTGACAGACCACGATGCTTTGCCAGAGATGGTCTGCACCTGTCACCCCTGGGATTTAGGTTACTGGCTAAGGCTCTTGCCACCCCTATAGTGCCTTTTTTAGGCAAACTTCAAAGGACAAAACCACCACCGTAACAGGTACAAGCATGCAAAATCTGAAGGTAATGCTCAATGCTAGAAGTCTAAACCTCAAAATGCACTCTCTCGAGGCACTCCTAAAAATGGAGAACATCAATATCTGTGCAGTAACTGAGACCTGGTTCAAGGCTTCAGAGAGCACCCCTGCAATACCAGACTACAACTCTTACCACACTTTTTGGCTACTAAACCAGGACTGAAACACTAAAGGTGGAGGAGTGTCAATATTCACCAAGGATATTCACACCACCAGGCTAGTTGGACAACACAATGTGTCTGAAATTCTACAAGTGCAACTAACACTAGGTAAGACTGCAATCCAAATTGTAGCTTGCTACAGATCCCCCACCATACCCCAAGATTCTCACTACACCTTTCTAAACATACTGGAAAATATTAAGATAGAACCAAACACCCTAATACTGGGTGATTTTAACTACCCTGCCATTAACTGGGAAAGCTACTCATGTCCCAACACCTTTGCGCAACGGTTCTTGGAATTCATAAATTCCAATGCCCTGGATCAACTAATCCATAGTCCCACCAGGGGCTCCAATATCCTAGACCTGGTCATTACCAACATGGGAAATCAATGCTCCATACCTATGGTCACCCCCTCGTTAGTCAGGTCTGAACATAAGCTAATCACTCTTAACATCCACATCCCACCTCCACCCCCCAGTAAAGAAACCACCATAAAAAACTTCTCCAAAGCCAACTTCATGCTACTCAAGTCAGAAGTGACAAACTTCATGACACCCATGCAGACGGGAACTGAAAGTTCAACTGCTGAATCCTACACTAAGGCACTGTACCAGCACATCCACTCATGCATGAATCATGCCATCCCAAATAGAACCAAAATGCTCTCATCCAAAAAAGGAAGCCAATCTGGTGGTCCCCTGCCATAAACAAACTTTACAACAAAAGGAAGAAACTTTTGCAGAAAAGAGGAAAATCCCAGGATGCAAAAACTCCCTTACTAGCCTCAGTAAGAAACTGAGATGCCTCATAAAATCCTCCAAAGCTAGTTACGAAAATAAAATTGCCAAAGATTCCAAAGACAACCACAAAGCATTCTATAACTATGTCAAGAATCTAAATGGCAATGCTCAGATCTGCTCTGAGCTAAAACAGAATGGCATTAAATATACTGATCCGAAGGATATTGCCAATATCCTGGCAGATCGATTCAGTGCCAACTTCACCCCCCTATCACCCCCTAAATGGCCCATCTCAATACCGGAAGATTGCCAAATTCCAGTAATAACGGCCACACAGGTACAAAACGCACTCTCTAAAGCCAAGAATACAGTATCCATGGGACCAGATGACATCCCGGGCTGTGTACTACATGAACTACAATATGAACTGGCACCTCACCTACGTGTCATGTTTAATCATAGTCTCACCTCAGGTTTCGTGCCCACTGAGTGGCGCAGAGCTACAGTTATCCCAATCCACAAGGGGGGATCCACCTTGGATCCCGGAAACTACCATCCCATAAGTCTGACAAGCCTTATCTGCAAGGCCATGGAGCGTATTATCATGGAACTTATAAATAAAGACATTGGCAACCTTCAAACACTGGACCCCACCCAGTTTGGGTTTGTGAAGGGCCGATCTTATCTCCTGAACCTGATTGACTTCTTTGAATCAGTCTCCAGAGCCGTGGACAAGGGTAAGGTGGTCCACACAGCCTATCTAGACCTTGCCAAGGCCTTTGACACCATCCCCCACTCTGGAATCATAGATAAACTTACTAAGTTGGGCATTAATCCCTATGTCACCCAATGGGTTGCTAAATGGCTTACTGATAGAACCCACACTGTAAAAGTAGCCGACTCCAAATCCAGCTCCAGACAAGTGACAAGTGGAGTACCTCAGGGTTCAGTCCTGGGGCCGCTCTTGTTTGGCATCTACTTCTCTGAAGTACAGGTCAACATTAAGGGACTCTGGCTAACAAAGTTTGCAGGTGACTGCAAACTGGGAGCCAGTACTGAATCCCCAAATGATGTGGATACTCTACAAAAGGGCCTTACAGAAACAGATGCTTGGTGCCAGAGCCATGGGCTCAAGCTCAATGCCAAGAAATGTATTGTTATCCCCTTTAGGGAAAAAATATGTATCCATGAATTACCATATAGGTGGCAGTACACTAAACACAGAAAGTGTGATAAGAGACTTAGGGACACAGGTGGACAGTGGGCTCACCTTCGATAACCACATCGTCACAACAGTCAGGAAATCCTTCTATGTGGCACACCTCATCACGAAGGGCTTTTCATCCAGAAAAAAGGAGGTCATTGTCCCACTGTACTCATCCCTCATTAGACCCATTATAGAATACAATGCCCCATTTGGTATGTACCTCTCAAGACATCTGCAACAACTGGAAAGGCCTCAGAAATACCTCAATAAAGAATCACAGGCCTAAAGCAGATGCCCTATGCTGACCGCCTTAAAAAACTCCAGTTATACTCTGTCACATATCGTCTACTCAGAGGCGATCTCTGCTTAACATACAAGGCCATGTCAAACCCAGAGCTGTTGGACATGCTACAATTAAAGAAATCCCAATCCCTCAGAGCTACACACTCCAGGGATCTAAACCTTGTCATCACAATAAACAAAACATGCTGGAGGGATAGGTTCCTGACCCAGAGACTCCCCAGACTCTGGAATAGATTGCCCATATATGTCAAGCAGAGTGCCTCTTTGGACCTCTTCAAGAGGAACCTTGATGACTGGATGGGAGAAAGGAAATTCACCCCAGGGATCGCGTAAGTTGCCCTGCTAGACAGGGGTCCAGGAAAGTAAATAATGTGGGAAGAAATAGCCAGGGAATTGTTATGGCTAGACTTGTATAGGCCCTAGGGCTGATAGCCTAGTACCAACCTATGAACCTATGAACCTATGAACCTACTACTGGAATCAAGGGACACCACTCTATCTCTCTGATCTCACCTGGGAATCACAATAAATTACGAAAAATCTGCCTTGTTGCCATCACAACATATCATGTTTATAGGAGCAGATCTAGACACAATAAACATGAAGGCAAAACCTCCTACAGAAAGAGCCCTAGTTCTGAGACACTAAGTTTCCAACCTCCTCTCCAAAATAGAAGTACAGGCAAAAACAGTCTTGAAATTCTTGGGAACCATGGCAACAGCAATAAATTTAGTTCCTCTTGCACGCATGCACATGAGAATTCTACAGTGGATACTTTTCACCCAGGGGTCATTACAGGGTCTACCCATGTCTCACCAAATTCTGATAACAGAGTCCTACAAAAAGGACATTCGCTGGTGGCTTCACTCCAATCACGTGACATCAGGTCAGGTATTTCTTCCCCCTCAACCATTAGCCACTGTGACCACGGACGCCTCCCAGATAGGGTGGGGGGGCATTATCTGAGCAGGACAATTCAGAGCACATGGGAGGATCATGAGGCCCATTTGCACATTAATATCCTAGAGATGAGAGCAGTGCTTTTGACGCTGCAGGCACTCCAGGACTCTCGTCCATTGGGAACAATTGCAATACAGACAGACAACTTGTCAGTTGTCTGGTATATAAACAAAGAAGGGGGAACCAGGCCTTACCCCCCTTTGTTGAGAGGCCCTCAGATTATGGCAGTGGGTGATCTCCTCTCAATGCTTTCTCATAGCAAAGCACTTTCCCGGGAGGTCCAAAGTGATAGCAGACAAAACCAGCAGAGCGATTCTCAAGCCTCATGAGAGGTCCCTAAAACTAGAAGTAGTGGAGAGGATCTTCTGCAAATGGGGCCAGCCCTGCTGTAATATTTTTGCCACTCCCATGAATGCCAAATGCAGTAGCTTTTTTGCCCTGATCACCCCATCTGGGGGAGTCTCCAAGGGATGCACTTGTATACGATTGTCCCTCAGGGCTCCTTTATGCCTTTCCTTCCTTTCCACTGATACCCAAAGTTTTCCAGAAAGTCAACTTATTGGGAAGTGAGCTGATCCTCATTGCTCCATATTGGCCTCATCAGATTTGGTTTCCCTTCCTATGGCCTCACCTTCAGTAGGAGTCGTGGGTTCTGGACCCAGTTCCAGACCTTCTGAATCCTATGTCCGGAATGCTCCACCTTTGTCTTTGAACCCTCAAACTGACAGTTTTGCTGCTCCATTTCCACATATAGCCAGGCTTCCTCACCTCCCATATTCCATCAAGCATATCTTGATCTCTTCTCATAAAGCATCAACAAGAAAATTATACATCAGCAAATGGAAAAGGTTTACTTCTTAGGCATTGACAAGACACATTGATCCTTTATATGCTCCAATAACTTCTATCCTTGAATTTCTGGTAAATCTATTTAATCAAGGTGCAGCTGCAACTACCATTCATGTACAGTTAGCAGCAATATCTAATTTCCATAGTGATTTTTGCCCCTAACTTGATGTCACACAAACTATGCAAAGCCTTCCTGAAGGGTACTTATTTGTTAAGGCCACCCATAAAAACACCCCTACCGCCACAGGACCTAAACCTGGTTCTCTCCTTCTTAATCTCTCCTCCCTTTGAACCTGCGTCATCATGTGATCTAAAATTTTTAACATGGAAAAGAAGTATGTTGGTGGCAATCACTTCTGCCAGAAGAGTTTCAGAACTGCAAGCTTAATCGATTAAGCCACCATATATGAGTTTTCATAAAGATGGGGTTTCTCTTCAAACAAACCCATCCTTCCTGCCAAAGGTATGTTCAGATTCTTATCTAAATCAGTCCATAGAGTTACCAGTTTTCTTCCCAAAGCATTGCAACATGACAGAATATGAGCTTTGTCAATTGGACGTACATAGGAAATTACATTTCTACTTGCATAGAACAAAGGATTACAGAAAATCTGATCAGTTGTTTGTGTCATTCCCAGAAGCAATGAAAGGTGCCCCTATATCTAAGGTCACTCTTTCAAAATGGCTCTCAGATTGTGTCACTTTTATATACAAATCTAATAACATGATTCTCCCCTTTTAAAGTCAAAGCTCATTCTACAAGAGCCATGGCAACTTCTTATGCCTTTAGCGTTAGACTACCACTTGATAGCATCTATGCTGCTATGACTTGGACAACACCTAATTTCTTTATAACTCATTGCAAAGTAGATTTTGCCTCCAGGGACAGGGCATCCTTTGGGTCTACTGCTCTGAAAAATATAATCCCATGAGCCACCCAAGAAGTATGGTGCTAGGGACGCTGTCCCAACCAGTAAGAATGAAGGCGAGATAGGACAACATAACATAAAGAAGTTATGTACTCACTATAATGTTCCATGTTTTTTGTCCATCTCACCTTCATTCTTACATCCCACCCGCCTATCCCCCTACCAATGGCTCCTGGAGAACAAAGAGGGCAAAGAGATTCTTTCCTGACAAGTGTGTCTTTGACCTTCTTCATTGTCTTCTTGATGTATTTGATAGTATCTTAGGTACTTACGGTTATCAGCAAACAAGATTTGGGGAGCTTTACTACAGCATAAGGGGATAGGGATATAGCCATGAGTCAGTGGAAGACCTTGAGCTTTAGTATGTGAACGAGATGGAATCGACGATCGGTTCCGAACCCAACCAGTAAGAATGAAGGTGATATGGAGAACAAACATGGAACGTTATGGTGAGTACATAACTTCTTTTTTCCATAAATGTCCCCAGGTAACTTAAAATGCACTTGGTGATTCACATGGAAATGGATTTTGTTTGCAGAGACCTTTGTTCAGCCATGTGGGGGTGGGTCAGGGCCATGGTCTAGGGACAAGAAATATAAGGTAATGTAGAGTTGCCAGTCCAGTACGGAAACATTGTGTCTTCTTTTACCTTGCCCAGCAACCTTCTCAGTTAGGTGTTGATTCATTTTTATAACTATAGATTAATAAGGTAATTTTGCAGTGAGATAGTACCTTTGGATCGGTCTGATGTTGCTTGCCTTTGCTTATTGTATAGTAGGTTTAGTGTAATCTTTTGTCCAAAAGTAGTGTTGCTGTTTTTCAGTATGGAAAGTATCAGGATTCATTTCCATTGTGTTTAACTTTGACAGGAATATAGTGCAAATGTTAAAAAAAGAAAGAAGGCAAACAGATGGGTTAGATGGGATTTGGTTGGTTGTTAGAAGGTAGTTTAGCAGGTGGTTGGTTCTATCACCATATGCTATTTTAGACTCTTCAAAAAAAAGGAGAGAAAAGAGGTTTTATTATAATTTATTGTATAGGATCTGAACATGTGTGTGTTCCAGCTACAACCTTGGTTCTTGTGTAGATAGGATTATAATGAGACTTAGAAAGCAAAGAAAAAAGGTTGATGACAGTATATAAAAATAAATAAATAATAAAAAGGGAATCACACTTTAATTAAACTGAGATCCTGTCTGTGGTTGGTTTTATTCATTGTTGTGGAGCTACTCCATGGTCATCCTGTATTGTCTGTATAGACAGAATTACATCCCTGTTATGCTCACTCTGTAGCTTAAAGTAAATTTGTACCTCAGGATAATTTCCACCAATGGTGGACATGTAGAAGGTGGAGCATTTCATGTTCTTTCCCTTTTATGCAGTCTTACAGTTCCTTTTTTTTCATTTTTCCCTCAATGCATACAGTATGCAATGTGCAGGGTGATCTGGGAAGTAGTAGATGGCAATTACCAGCATGGTTGAGGCTGTTTTTTTTTGTTTTGTTTTTTTTTTTTTTTTTTGTTTTGTTTTTTGCTTTCTTTCTCTTACCTCATTTTAATCCTGGTGATTTCCTTTATTAAAAAAAAAGAAAAAAGAGAACTTAAGATTTTTTTCTTCTAGATCTCTGGCAAGACTGAACTTCAGGATTGGGTTTGTGTTTGCAACAGCTCTTTACAAGGTATGGGCTTCATAGCCCTCATGATCTAATTGTTCTTCCTACTAAGTTAATTGTGGGTTTTGGTTGCTGCTCTCACATAGTTGCCACCCACCATAATTTTCATGAAGACTTAAAGGGTCTCCTACATTTTTCAATAGATGCCATGGGATCTTTTACATCTACCTAAGTTACCATCATCTCAAGCAAATGGGATCTCAGTTTAACATCTCATCAAAGGACATCACACTGAGGAGTGCAGCACCCTCCTTATGCTACAGAGCAGTGTCAGCAATCAATCTACTTAGTGTAGGAATAGAACCTAGAGCCTTCTGCAGCAAAGGTGAAGATGAGTGTGCTACCTGATGTGCCACTGTCACTGCTAATCAAACTGTGTACCATGTATCTGTGAGCTAAAGACTTAGGAGAGGGTGTGCAAATACCTTCATGAGACATGAGTACCTAATCTGGGTCCAGCCCTTCCTGAGGCACAAAGGCCAGAGCAACAGCAACAAGGTAATTATCCTAATGAGCTGAAGGATGGCTTGGGCGTAAGTCATTTAGAAGAGGAATATAACAGTCTGAAGAAGCAAGAGTTAAAGCATTTGATATATTTCTAGAGAAAGATTTGTCTCTTCCAAGTGCCAGGCTAAAGAAGCTGAGTTTACTCAGAATTCTTCTACAGTTAAGAACACATCTGAAGTTTTTTGCCACTTACTCATATCACTGACTGAGTTGCAGTAGGCTCCAATGATACTGCTTGGGCTGTCCAATGCCACTTGTGGAGTCAGGTCAGCAGGTTTTCCCTGTCTCTCCATGTTTCATTCATGACCACTCATATCCTGGTAGCACTAGAAGATACAGTTCTACAGAGTGATTTTTGTCAGTGTTTTTGATTTATTAGATTCAGTCTTGGAGAGTATTTAAAGCATATTGGAAGTGGATGTTGAGGGTGCTAAAGACTTGGTCACTAGTATATAACATATACTGTAAATATAAGTATAACTTATATAACTTATGTATTCATAATTGGGACAACTAGAAGGTAGTCCTAGAGACACAGCCTCAGTAGGCCCTTCCCTTTTTAATGTACTTCCTTACTATTCATGAAGCTTATTGCTTTAGGGAAGGTTGGGCATGGTCCCACTATGATCAGAATTTCAGGAAGCTTTGAGCAGTAATTAAGAAGTTGAGTGTGGACGAGTGCCATGTGTACATATGGTTAACTATGATTGTGGACAAATCCAAACCTCTTTCTTTTCCAAGTGTGGGTGATGTTAAAAATAAACCATAGCCTTGTTGGACCTTTATCAGGGGAAACCACACCTGGCCAGCTTGTGAATTCAACCATGTTTGAATGACACATGACAGAGGTTATTCGGTACTAAAATGTTGGCTCAAAGACTGTCAATTCAGCATGGTTAGGCCTAATAGGATGGAAGTATTGCCTCCGTTAGGGAAACCTGAGTAAGGATTGCAAATCAGTGGACTCTGCATGTGGCTCATGGTATTTCAGCACTGAAAAGTCATCAGCATATGTAGCAAGAAGATATTTTTCTATCAATGTTGAGGCATTTTCTAGATCACTGCAGTATTAACCAAATAAGTTGGCTAAAGAACTGCTCATAAACAGCTTTACTGTTGTTTATTCATTAAAATCTGTATCATCTTTTTCCCTGTTTAAATGTAAAAACCTGAAACATTCTATAGGTAATAACACATTTTAAAGGATTTAATTGCCAAAGAAATTTCAGTGGGTAGGATAGGGCCCCATAAATGTTTTAGTGGTCCTGGGTTTAGAGGTAGGTTCCCAAGTTTGTGTTTTCTGTTTACCCACAAAGAATGTCCTTCAGCTGAAGGAAACCATCTCACACTTTTTGGAAAAGGAAAAAGTATGGGTAAAGGAAGTTATGGAGCATATAGTTCTTCTTAATTTTACTTATACAGCAGCTGGGCCAGGGTGTGCTTTCACCAGATCAGTGGCCAACCAATTGCAAGTTGGTAAAGAGAAACATCACTGGGTAAGGGCTTAGGGCAGGAAGGTTTGCTGTCTTCTCAGTCCCTGTATATTTATATACTTATGCTTTGTGTGGTCTAGGCATGGGGGAATTTTTCTGAGCAGATTGTTTTCAAAGTCTTAGCCAGACTGTTGTTATCAGGAGCATAAGAGAGACATTACATTCCTTAATTCTAGGCCCACTTGGGTAGCAACCACAGTGTAGATTAATGTGTGTGTATGTACCATTAAGAAGCTATCCAAGAGCTTGCATACATGTATAAATACTGAACATATGCAAGTCTGACTTCCATTTTGTAGCAAAGTGTTGAGATGTAAGCATTTATGTATGTAAGGTTTGTCTGTTAACCAGTTTGTTTGTATTTTATGAGGCTGATATTCATCTTGATGTATTTCGATGTATCAGAGCATCTAAATGAAATACCCCACCTGCTTGTCATCTATGTTAGAAAGAGATGAGTGACATGGTGCCAGAAGTGGCATGTCTAAAAGAACATGGTGTCAGGCATGGCCTATATAAAGGGCATGAAGTTAGAGGTGGCATGGCTAAAATGACTTAAGGCACGTGCTTTGAACTGGAGGAATATATAGCAGTTAATCATCCTTAAAATGTGCATACTTTACAAAACAGGTTAGAAGCGAATTTCAGGTATGAAAACTTGCTCAGCACTATTTTCTATTCTCATAATATGAAACGAGGCATACAGAACATTTTAAATGATATTCCCATAAACCGATATGTACAATACTGATAACAATTTTTGAATTAGTAAGGAAAATGTCTGAAATAAAGTCTGAATTGCATAACACAAATAAAATAAAGGGAAAAGACCACATTTCCACAAAGCATGTATTTTTCGTATTAAGCAAAGATGTATTAGGTGTGTAAAGTGTTTGCATGTTTGTGCAGTGTTACAGTAAAGCTATTTTGCAGAAGTACAGCTATTACAAGGCATATTTTGCAGAATACAGCCACTACAGAGCATATTTTGCAAAATACAGTATTTTGAAGAGTTTATTGTGCATTTGGATGTTATTACAAGCTCACAGCAGTGTTTGTTCATCCATAATTACAAGGGCCATATTTTCAGTATGTTGTGTATACTTTGTGGGCATGGCAGACAGATTTCGAAAACCCTGTGCACTTGTGTTTGACAGTAATATTTCTGAAAACTGGAGAGTGTTTGAGCAAGAGTATGTAATTTTCATACAGGCTGCAGTTTTTGATAAAGATGACTGTACAAAGGCATTTATTCTACTTAATTTAGCTGGGTCAGAAGCCATAGAAAGGGAACATTCATTTGTGTATGCACCTGCTATCTATACTAGAGAAGGGGAAACTGTCATATTGTTGTACAGGATGAGTCTAGGGAGGGCCCTGGGTGCTTAAAATGTAAATTTAGAAAAATGTGCAACCCCAGAAAAATGTAACAATGGAAAGGCACTTATTTTACACAATGGATCAAAAGCCTGGTGAAACTTTTGCAGCATATATAACTGACCTGAGAAACAAGGCTTAAACATGCATATTTGGCAATTTAAGGGACGACTTGATAAAGGACAGACTTGTGTGCATTTTAAAAGATGATGCTGTGAGAAAGATTTTGCTTCATGACAGTGATTTAACTTTGAATAAGGCCATTGAGATTTGTCAGATATACATTCTCACAGAAAGGCACACAAATATGCTTACAAATGAGAATAGAAGGCACAATGATAAACTTCATGTTGATAGTATGCAGCACATAGTTAAAAGAAACAGGCCCAAGCACATGGCAGCAACTTAGCCCCTGCAGCACTCACTGGTAAACCCCAGAACTTTCAAGCAAATTCCAGAGTTCGCACAGTCTCATTGAAGCATAAGAGTGAGTCAGCAAACTCAAAGCATGAGCCCCAACCTAGTTTCATTGGCAACTGTCATAATTGTGATGGAAGTCATGAATCTAAAAGGGAAAAATGTTTAGTTTTTGGTCAACAATGCCACAAATGCAATAAATGGAATCATTTCAAAAGATTTTGTAAATTAAAAGGCCCACATTCTTTTATTAAAAGGGAACATTTTAAGAAATGAATCGATGAATTAGAGAGCTGCAACCCTATTCTTTATGTTGATGGTGTGTCAGTGCTTCATGAAACAGTCAATGCAGTAAATTTAAGGGTCAAGAATGAAGTATTTTGTACTGTTCGGATAAATGGCGAGCCCATGGAGCTCAAAGCTGACACAGGTTCTAAGTGCAATGTTATGTCAGCAGAAATATTTGCTAGAGTTTGTCATGGTGAAAGGCTTGATTTGGCAGGGTGTGAGAAGCTTGTTGCTTATGGAAGTGAAGAAATTCAATCTGAAGGCTCAGTAGTACTTTCATTTTACTCTGCTGAAAGAAGCTACAACTTATGTTATGTGGTCAAGAGGCACATCCAGTCATTATTAGGCTCAGAGACAGTTTAAAAATGGGACTGCTTTCATTTAATAAGAAAATCCACCATGTTAGCTTAAAACACCACTACTCTAATTTTGCCCAGCACATTTTTCCACCTATGCTGATCTTTTCAAAGGCAAACTAGGCAAACTTCCAGTTGTATACTCCATGAAGTTAGACCCAGAGGTCAGTCCAGTTATCAGGCCAGCATGTAAAGTTCCTATAGCCATTCAGGACAGAGTCAAAGCCAAGCTAGATAAAGTGGTGTAAAAAGGTGAGATTTGTTCAGTTACAACTCCAACTGAATGGGTATCTTCCCATGGTGGTAGCTCATAAGAAAAGTTCAGATGACATCAGGATATGTATTGATCCATGAGATTTGAACAATACCTCATCATCCAATGAGTACAGTTGAAGAATCCACAGCCTTGATGCTGAATCTGACTATTTTTTCTGTTTTAGATGCAAAAAGTTAATTTTGGCAAATTCAGCTTTACAAGAAATCCTCATTGCTCATTACTTTTAGTACTCTGTTTGGCAGGTACAGATTTCTGAGAATACCATTTGGGATAAATTCTGCAAGTAAAGACTTTCAACGTGCAATGGAGCAAATTCTTTTCTGGGTATCCTTGTGCTATTATAGTAGACAACATACTGGTAGGAGGTCATAATGAAGCAGAGCATGACAGAAATGTCAGGAAAGTTCTAGAAAGGGCATGTCAAGTGAATCTTAAGCTCAATCTGCACAAATGCAAATTCAGGCTAGAAGAAGTTACTTATGTTAGTCATTTATTTACTAGTACAGACCTACGACCAGACCCTTCAAAGCAAACAGCTGTTGTCTAAATACCAGCTACAGACAGTGTTTGAGCCCTGCAATTTTTTTTTGACATGATGAAATACTGTACAAGTTTATTCCAGACTTGAGCCAACTATCAGCACCACTCAGACAGCTGGCACATAAAAATGTATCCTGGTCGTGGTTGGAGCAACATCAAAGAGCATTTGATGTCCTGAAACAGAGAATTGCAAGCCCACCAACTCTCAGATACTGTGATATCCACAAATCAGTTACACTTTCCTGTGATGGTTTGAAATTTGGTCTTGATGCAGTCATTCTACAAGAGGATCAGCCTGCTGCCTATGCATCGAGAACTCTTACCCAAACTGAAATGCAGTATGCCCAGATCGAGAAAGAGCTTTTGGCAATTGTTTTTGCATGTTCAAAGTTCCATGATTATGTTTATGGTAGACCTATCCAGACTGAAACAGACCACAGTCCACTAGTTACTATCTTGAGAAAACCTATGCATTCAGCTCCAGCCCAACTGCAATGTATGATGCTGAAATTGCAAAAGTATAATTTAAATCTTGTCTACAAGAAAGGCAAACTTCTTTATCTTGCTGATACCTTATCCAGAACACTCAGAAACACCACAGAACAGCATGAGGATGAGTACATTGATTTTGAAGTCATGGAAGAGAGAAATATTTCTTCCTTACATCTTGATTAGTTGAGAGATCACACAGCCACAAATCCAGTTTTACAAAGGCTCAGCCAGTTTATCACTCAAGGAAAGCCATCAAAGCAATCTTGTTTACCTCAAGATGTGCAACATTATTTTCCATACAGAGATGAGATTTTGTCTGACAAAGGTATCATAATGAAAGATCTGAAAGTGACTGTTCCAAAGCCCTTGCAACCAGAGTACATTACTATCTTGCATCATTGTCACCCAGGTACAGACTCTACCAAAAGAAGGGTGAGCGAATTAGCATTTTGGCCTTCTATGTCACAAGACATTGAGAGAGCACTTTCATCTTGTTCCGTGTGTAATAGCACTAAGCCACATCAACAGAAGGAAGCATTTCAACGAATCCTGATTCTGGAGCTACCTTGGTCGACTCTAGCTACCGATGTTTTTGAGTATAATGGTCAACATTATTTGGTGTTAGTAGACTCTTACTCCAATTGGTTCGAGATTGACCTACTTCCCAACCTAGAATCCAGTACTGTCATTACTAAGATGAACCATCATTTCGCAGTCCATGATAGTCCACACAAGCTTATTTCTGACAATGGCACGCAGTTTACAAGCCAACAGTTCAAAAGATTTGCTGAAGAATGGGACTTTACTCATGTCACGAGTAGCCCAGAATGTCCACAGTGAAATGGTTTGGAAGAACGTGCAATTCAATGTGCAAAACAATTACTAGAGAAGTCAAAATAAGACAATAGTGATGTTTTCCTGAATGTCTTGAATCTCAGAAATGTTCCTCATGATAAACATATTGGTTCACCTGCTCAGAAACTTCTGTCGAGACAAACTAGAACCACATTACCAATCAGTAGTCAATTGTTGGTCCCATGTGTCAAGCACAACAGGTCAGTGAAAACCAATCTGTTGAAGAAGCATTTAACCCAGAAGTCCTACTACGATAAAACCAGCAAACGACTTAATCCAGTATGAGAAGGAGAAGTGGTAAGGATGCAAATGTCCAGAGGTTATGATCGGATTGGTGTCATGAAGAATATTTGTCCAGAACTGAGGTCATACATTATGGAATCACAAGGAGCAGTTTTTAAGCTGAATCGGAAACATTTAATATCAGTGTCTGAGCCTATACCACAGCACATAGCTTGTGAGAAAGACTCTTTATCTCAGAGTGAGTTGTCCGGTGTTCCAATTCTAGAAGAAGTTCCAGTGGACATTCCCATTCCTGTGATGAATCCAAAAGTTCCTGATACAAGTTGTGCACCGCAGACTGTCTCTTTTGCTACATTTGGTCTAGATTATGTTGCGAGATATGGTCGCATCTCCAAACCCTGTGACAGATAAGAAGCAACTTGGAAATGAACATTGTGTTTTGTTTTTAATGTCAATAGTAAGGTTTACTATCAAAATAGTGATGTTGAGATGTTCGTAGATGAAAATCTGAAACACAGACGCTCGAATGTTCATCTGCTTGAACATCTCAATGTTCGAATGTTTATATTAGCGAATGCACAGTGCATTCGCTAATATAAATTGAAGAAATGTACAGAGATCGTGGTACAGTGTGGTTTGGGAAATTCATCCCTTACCTCACTGTAGTGCAATGTCAGAGCTGGAATATGTAGTTAGCAGGGGTGTGAGGGGCGCAGCCCCCTACAGGGGGGTACAGGGGGGGCTTGCCACCCTTGCAAAAACATGATGTCAACTATAGGACTTTTGTTTATCTTAGCTCCTATACTGACATCATGTGATGTTTTCGGAAACAATGTCGAATCTGCTGAAATCAATCAGCAGATTCAACATTGTGTCCTGTTCATTTTAATTTTTGCGATTTACTTTCGATATGTTGAATGAAAATTGTTTTGACTTTCGACATATTGATAGTAAACCCAATAGTAATGCATGTCAAACTCTAATATTGTTTTACAAAGGGCAATCTTTTTAAGATGGTGGATGTAGATCAATATGTGTGTATGTACCTTTAAGAAGCTATCCAAGAGCTTGCACAAGTATATAACTACTGAGCACAAGCAAGTCAGATTACCATTTTGTAGTAAGCTGTTGAGATGTAAGAATGTATGTATATAAAATCTGTCTGTTAACCAGTTTGTTTGTATTTTATGATGCTGCTATCCATCCTGATGTGTTTCTATGAATTAATACATCTAAACAAATTCCCCCGCGTGCTTGTCATCTATGTTAGAGCGAGACTAGTGACACATAGTTTTGTACAGATTTGTTTAGCAATCACAAGATCATTTTTAAGTCTGATAACCAAGCAGTAGCTATAGTACTGTGTAAAGTTTCCTCAAAATCCCTTTTGGTACAGTCTGCAGTACAGGCTTTGTTTCTTCGCAGTTTAAAAAAAATCATCATATCTTTTAAAGGAAGATACATCCTGGGGAAGACTAACAACTTAGAAGATGCACTTTCTCATTTACAGATTCCTTTGTTTTGACAACTGGCCCTGGGTAGCCTTCAAGAACCCACAGGCAGACCACACTGGGTATGGTGGATTGGAGAAAGGGGATCCTGTTGCTCCTAAGCAAAACATGGGTGAATAGCCCAAAGATGTGTTACAGAATATCCCTTTTAGCCTACCAAAGATTTTGTGTGATACTCCCTCTTGAGAAGGGTGTGAGGTCACCCTCATTGGCAGCTCATTGTATCCTGTCTAGGTGCTGTAAGAATAAGGCAGTCAAGACCTCCACTTAGTACTTAGTCTATAGTTTTGAGTTTATCTGATGTTTGTTGTCAGGATGCTAAGGGATGGCACAATCTCTTAGGCAGAATCCGAAGTACCAGGATACCTATAGGGGAAGGCTTTGGTGTGAGTAATTCTGTTTGGTGCCCACACCATATCTGACAACTGTGAACATTATGTCATCTTTGCAAAGCTGCTTTGCTGTCTATATCAGGAAGTATTTAGAATTAAGAAACTGCTTTTGTCATTAATATGGTAAGAGGCAGCAGTCTTGCCTGATTTAGTCTTGGTCAGGTTCACAGTTCTAAGACCAACCAGGCTGGTAGGGATCAAGAAGTTATGTTAGAGAAATACTCCCTCTCACTATTATATCCAGTGAATTGCTTTCACCCTGTCCAGGGATTCATTAAGCCAGTTATTTTTTAAGTTGCCATCCTGGCATCTTCTTTTATCTAAAGGTTTAGAAGATTGTCTAACAAAAGGCTCTGATGAATCAGAGTGCACCTTTGTTGGAATATTTTTCCCACTCCTTCATAACTGGAAAAGCCTTAGATCTGGCCAAGGAGGACAAGTCCATACAACTCATAAAGAAGATAGGTTCATTGGTCATCTCCTGCTTTTATGAAGTCCATCTGTTAGCTGCTCTCAAATTTTCTTTTCTTTTCTAGGTATAAGGATAGCCACTGCATGCCACTGCAGTAAGACAATTGGCTATTCAGTCTAATGGTAATAGCCTGCATCTGGATCCAGCAGATTTTGAAATTGGATGGAAAGAGGTCCAGGCTTAAGCATCTGTATGCAGGAAGTTATCCATTGCACTCGAATTATTTGGATGTTCTTGGTCCATGTTAGAGAAAACGACAGGCATTATTCCTAACAGACATCTCTTATCCATCATTGTGGAAATGGTGGATCTTGCCTTCTGGGTTAATGGTCAGCTATCTTCCCCAGGGCTTTTGATTTGTCTAGCTGCCATTGAGATGGCCAGGATATTCATCAATTTTATAGCAGCATGAGAAATCCCTTTGCTAGTAGTTTGTATTGCAGATGGAGAGTCATCTTGGTTCATCATGTTAATGGGTGCATGTATCCAAGTTTGCTTTGCATTTTTGCATGTAAATGTAGTATTGTTTGTTCGGTCTAGCCTTGATAACATTATATAAGAATCTGTAAAGTGATTTGGACTTGTTTAAACAGGCAGAATAAGCAGCAGTTAATGATTTCAATGCATGTATTTTTTCATTGCAAATTTTGACTAGCTATCCTTGTTCTCTTTTACCATCTTTGTACGTCAGACAGTAATCTGAAAGTTTTGGATTTATCAACCTAAAGAAGTAAAAAAAAATCAAGTATGAAGAAAATAAGTTTTTATGTTCATCCATGTTAGCTATGACCATGAAATGGGGAGATCAGGCTGAGTTCCAGCCTGGTGCGTGGTTGTGGGGCTGATCTCTCCCCTTTACCTCCTTCCTGGTTCCTGGGTAAGTTGTTAGTTACATGCTGGGGTACAAGCAGCATCCAATGCACTTTAATTCTTGATAGCAGGTGCCTATAGGTATAGGTACAAAAGAGCACACACTGGGAAACCTATAGAGCTCACTACCTGGCCACTTCAGTGTCATCTGTTCGTATTTTGTAAATGACTACCATTGGCACATGATTTCTACAATGTTACTTTGATATTTGGTTTGTGTGTACAATAAAATTTGATTGTGAGTTGTTACAAAAGTAAGTTTCATTCTGCTATATTAAATGGTCATATAACTCAGAGATGTGTTGTGTAGTTCAAGTGTTTTCTGACAGCCTCAATGCTATTAGATTTCATTCATGCAGAATAAACATATCTTTCATAAAACATGATTAAAGAGTTGGCAGTATTTCTGGTAATTTAGTTCTGATGACAGACTTGTAATCATAAAATAGACTAGAATTTATATAAAATGTGCTTTTCCGTCTGTTAAATGTGTTGCGTGGCAATTTGTAAAACATCAAAATACAGCACATATATTATGAAGATGAAGCATATTATTACAGGAGGCATAATTATATGTGGTATATACATGAAGAAAAATGTGCATAGTTATATATATTTTGTTTTACATAATTACTGATGTGATATATTTAAACAAATGTAGGTATATATTTTCATAACAGATGAGGGAATGCAGATGTTTAACAAATTGCTTTTAATCAATTACATAAATCTCAGAAAGAAAGCTGAATCACAAATGGCATATGATAAGTAGATAATCTAATGTTGTGTTCTAAATCTATATATAAAAAGTTACGTTATACTTTGACAGCCATCAATATCATTCATTCAACTGGTGCTGCAGCACTAATACATTCCAAAGTATCAGATACAGCAATAGAGAATATAATAATGCAAATATAATAGTTTCCATAACTTGAGTAAATGAATCATCTGGTAACAGTGAATGCTACAAAGACAATAAGAACTACTGGCACACAAAAAAAGTCTCACTCTGACCTTAATTAAGAATCAATGCCACTAAAACATAGTTTAGGCAAGGTATCCCTACTAATCTTCACAGACCTCACAAAACACTTCAAACCCCCCTAACAGCTGTTTGCATGTGCCATTTTTCTAGTGCCTTCTAGTCTCACTTTTAAGCCAGCCCATCGTGTCTATCTCAGTATGCCTTGCTCTGCTTAGCAATCTATCCTCTTCCATTACCTTCACCAACCATATATGTGACCATAAATAAATATAAATATATGATCAAATCAGCTCATCCAATGACACACATCTTTAATATAGCCATAGTTATGCTGCATAAAATGCTGATCAACATCCAGAGTCACACATCTCCAATAACTTCCATCCTTTCCTCCTTCATTCCACCTTAGCCCCTTTTTTAATTTCTCCAAGACTTTTGGGTTTCCAATACCATGATGGGAATGGACCCCATTTCTAAGTCAGAGTATGATTAAAGTTTATGAAATTAGTATTGCTTCAATGTTTGAAGTTAGCCAAAAGTGCTCTTCCCAGCACCTGCAATGTGCCCAGAATTGACTTATTTTGTAATTCATATGGAGTTACACATACTGGTAACATCTATAAGTATGACTATAAATTCCTTTTTATGAGACACATTCCTCCTACTACTATTGGAACTTTTTTGGGTATCATTCTTCTCCAGTGTCTTCTTTCCTGCCGACAAATCCTGGTATTGTATGACTTTGTGTCTCTAATCACTGCATTTAGCAATTTCAAAGATCAGTGCTAATTTTCTCATCTTTTCCTGCACTTCCACATCACAGCTAGTGTTTGAACTGTTGGTAATGGGAGATCCCATGTGATATAACCTTCATAATCTCCTATAATGATTTGTGGCTTTTGTTTCTATTGCTTTTCAACTACTTCAGTATTATAATCTTTACACAATCCCCAGTGAAACCGTCTTGCCATATTATTATGCCTTTCAATATACAGTCCTTCTGCCATTAGTGTATCACACCCAGCAACAAGATATGTTACAAAGACAATTCTGTTTTACAAAACTTACATTTATCTTTTTTCTCTGACATCTTCAATGGGTTTTGTAAACCAACATGTATGTAGTCCACTATGCTGGGCCACTAATATTACATTTCATCTTTAGGTTTAAATTTACTTATTCTTAACCATTCCTGCATTAGATCCTGATTGACATGAGGTTGGTCCAAGAGTTATCTGCACTTGCAATTATATTTATACCTTCTCCACATTTCCTGCCTTCTCATCTGATCCATCTTTTTTATATTCTTTCATTCATTTTTTGCCACATTCAATTGCTGCCTGATTTTTATCTGCTTCTGGTTTGATTTCCATTCCAACTTGACACGGACATGCTTTGCTAAACTAAGCAGGGAAGTCATCTTAGACTTACTCTGCTTATGTTTAAAACATTGTCTGTGTTCTCTATGTTTGTATCTTGTGAGGTCAGCAAATATGTATGCAGTCCTATGAATGCAGATCAATACATATAATCAATTTCACGGAGGCTCATACCTTATAATCTTAGTATATACTGATTTTTATAAATTATTTAAAAAGCATGGAGCATTTTTCTTGCTTTCCTCTCCAAATGATCCAATGTGTTTTGAGGCTAGTCAGTCACCTCAAAACTGTAAGTTAGGACAGGAAGAGCAAATGGTTTTATAGCTTGGACTTTGCTCCTAGATGTCAGATTTGTTTTCAGTATTAATTTTAGGCTTCTGAAATATTTCTTGAGTTTTATTCTCATTTGTTAGCATTTTATTGTTAATCCTTCATCAGTTTCCAAATAATTATACACTCCCTCTTACTCAAGTTCTTTTATATCATATTCCTATCCTGGACTGATATTTTCCTAGTGCTGCAGCTTACTTGCTTTAATAGCTACCTTTGCACATTTATGTAGACCAAATGACATTCTTATATCATCTGAGAAAGTTTTAACCATCTGCAGCTGTACTTTCAGTTCCTCTTCTGATGAACGATACAGTTTTAAATCATTTCCAAAAAGATGATGAGAAGTCTTTACACTTTGTTGTTTTCTGGCAACCAAATTATAGCCATTACATACTCTGTTAAGTAGACAGCTTAATCTGTTAAGGGCAAGACAAACAGCAGCATTGAACGAGAGTTACCCTGGAATATCCCCATTTGAATTTTTATCCCTGGAATAATAACTTAACTGCAGAGTGGTTTACCACTGTTTCATGGTCCCAACAATGTAATCAATTAGTGTAGGGTGTATCTCATGAGAGCTGTTTATAATCTCGAAATACTGAAATGTCGAATTTCAGTATCTCAAGACTATAAACCCGAATGTTTAAAATAGCAAAAGTTCATAATTGCGAATTCGAATATCTCAAATTTGCGGTTATGGCCTTACACTATGTGATGTCCGGGATTGTGTATTTATGGTGCACGGTGCTGTGTTTGGATTTAGGTGTTTTGTCAGGTAAGTGAGTGTTTTGTAAGGGATTTGAGTGGGGGTTAGAGTGTGTCTGAGTGTGCTGATATGTTTGATGTGTGTGTGAGGGACTGGAGAATGTACGTGTGTGAGTTTGCTTTTGTTTCCTGTTTGTGCGATCTTGAAGTTAGTATATATAAGTAGGGGGTTGCAGGGGTGCTTGCCCCCCTTGCTTATGTGTGTATGAGTTGTGTATGTGTGTAGTTTTTGTTTGTTTATGTTGTGATGTGGGTGTTGTGGTGTATGTATGATGTAGTGTATGCAGTTTGTTCGGTGTTTTGAATTTCGCGTCTTTGGGCTCAGGGTTTTGTAGTTTCGGTGTTTTGTGGATTCGGTTTCATAGTTATGAAATATTGAAATTCAATGTTTCAGTATTTTGAGATTATGAAGTGACTCCGTATCTTATACATTTTAAGCACTGTTTTATCCATGAATGTGGGATACTATCAAAATGCTTTTTTGTAGTCTATCCATGCATACTTAGATTCTTCGCCTTTTTGCAGTTCTCCACTATTACTTTATTTAACATCAAATGATCCTTTGTTCCATATGACGTTCTGTTATTACCTTTTTGTTCTATTGCCATGATTGAGTTTTCGTCTAGATGAATATAAACTCTGCTGGCATCAATTCCATTGTATAGTTTATATGTCATTGGAAGGCAAGTTATTGGTCTATAGGTTTTAGGATGGCTTACATGTTCACTCTTAAGTAGAAGTATTGTTTTTCCTGTTATTAGCCAGGCTGATGTCTGTTCAGGGTGTGCATATAAATAGTTCTTACTCATGGTTAAAGCTTCATGTAAAGATGTTAATGGTTTTAAACAGAAGTTAGGTACTGCATCTGGATCTAGGGTTTTCCAATTAGAAACTTTTATTAACTTTGTTTCAATCTCTCTGGCTGTTACTTCATCCCATTGCATATCCTGTAGATTTGAATTTCTTATTCTTTCTTTTACTGCTTCTATCCATTAAGCATCTTTGTTCTGTTATGCCACTTACAACCTCAGTCAGTCAACCCTAACATGATTCCACAGCTATGTATCAAACTGGCAACAGGCTGATTGTTAACACTGGTGTACCCCAAGGGTCCATACTGGGCCCCCTTCTTTTCATCATCTTTACAAATAACCTTATGTCTGCAACACAACTAGCCTCAGTCATACAGTATGCCGATGACACAACCCTTATCATATCAGCCCCCTAGAACTCCAAAACAAGATGCAAAAACATTTCAAGAAACTAAATCATTCCTTTCTAGCCACCAACTCATTCTTAACCCTAAAAAGACTAACTTAATTATATTCACAAACAAATCTAACAAAACCAACTCTTAACCCCTCTCTATTCTATCCACAAATGGCACTAAAATTGAGCCAACTAACCAGGCCAAACTCCTAGGCGTTACCATAGACGACCGACTAAAATGTGACATCCATATATCCCAAACAATCAAAAAAGTCCATGGTAAACTTGGCGCTCTCTATAGGACTAAACCTTATCTAACTCCACAAGCCAGGCTAGCCACTGCTAGGTCTCACCTTCTATCCACTCTGTTATACTGTTCACAAAATTTCACCAACTTACGCAAAGCCGACCTCCAAAACCTTGAATCCTACTACAACAAAATAGGTAGGTTCACCAGAATTCTCCCTCATAAAGCTCATCACTGCATTGCTCTAAAGCAACTGAACTGGCTCAAACTCCCAAACCTCTTAACACTAAACCAACTCTCCTTCACCCACAAAATTATTCAAAACCTAAATGACTGCCCTGCAATTTCATCCCTGGTCCAACTACATGTCAGCAGCAGATCCCTCAGGTCCACCAACAGACCACTGCTCAAAATTACACAGTCTCATAACACCCACAGAGACTCCGTCTATTCAAGCAAAACAGCTAAGTACTGGAATTTCCTACCACTAAACATGCAGAGTACTCCCTCCTATTCTACTTTTAAACTAGAATTGAAAGAACACCTTATAAACAACAAGCTATGCCCCTGTTGCTCTCCTGGATAACTTTTAATGCTCAGCACCACTTCAGTTTTCTCATACATAAAGACCATTGCTTTTTCTCTCTTCCTGCATCAGTATCTGTCTATCCTTGTCTAAAGTCCTTTCTCTCTTTCCACTTTTGCTTTTTTTTGTCTACCCCCTTCTACTCATGGAAACTCTTTCTCACTAATTTATTCTAGTTACAAACTCTAGCTTTTCAATTTCTTACTCAATCTGTATTTTTTTTAATTTCCTTTGAGTTCCACATGTAAACTATTAGCTAGATTTTACATTTGTACATATACACTTTCTGCACTCTAATGTCAAATACTATAAATGCTGTGCTGTTCTGTTGAAATTTACTAATATGAATTGATTCATATAGTTTTTAGTCTACTGTCTAAATTGTATGTTGTGGAGCTTTTCTCTCTGGGTCTCCACTAAAAATGGGCTCCCAGCCCAGTTGGACTTACCCGGTAAACAAATGCAAAATAAATAAAATAAAATATGTTCTACAGGGTCTTCATAGATACTTCTCCAAAATGTATCTATTTCTCCTTTTTTTTGTGGTACTTTAATTTCTTTTGCCTTGTTTTCAATTTCTCTATAATACTTTTTTGGTTCATCAATAAATTGCTTGTTTTGTACTCTTCCTTTTATCTTCTACGTTTTTCTGCCTGTGCTGGTATTTTTAGTTTATTATTTGCAATAGTGCATAATAGATCCTGATCTGTTTGATACTGTGCATTGCTTTTATCACGCCTATCATTCTGAGTATTTTTTTGATCTGTTCACTCTTCTATACTCTTCTAACAGTTCTGTTTTATAGTTTTCTCCATGTGATCCTTCCATGATGATATTCGATTTCTCCTCATCCTTTCCCTTGCTACCCTGTGTTCTTGTGGTAGGACTTTATCTGTTATTATTTAGCTGCACAGTAATACATCCTATTTACTTCTGTTATATTGCATGAATCTCTATGGACAGTCCTAATTACTTCATTTGTTTTATCAAACTTCTAACTTCTAACTTTTTTTATTTCTCCAAATCTTTTGGGTTTCTAATACTGTGATGAGAATGAATCCCATTCCTAAGTCAAAGTACAATTAAAGCTCATGAAATTAGTATTGTTTCACTCTTTGATGTCAGCCAAAATTTTTCTTCACAGCACCCTCAATGTGCCCAGTAATGTCTCCTGCAATTTGTATGGGGTTACATGGATTGGTAACATACCTAAATACGATTGTAGATTCTGTTTTATAAGATCCGTTGCTCCTACTACCGTTGGAACTGTCTGGGTATCTTTCTTCCACATTGCTCTCATTTTTGCCTGCAGATTCTGATATTTTATAACTTTGCATCTCTCTGTATGCAGGACACTGTAGTCACTGGGTGTAGCAATTTCAGTGATCAATGCTACTTTTGTCTTCTTTTCTTACCTATCTTTTGAACTGTTGGTAATGGGTGATCCCATGTGATATAAACTTCAGCATTTTCTATGACGCTTTGTGGCTCATGTTTCCAGTGTTTTTCAGCCACTTCACTACCATTATGTTTGTACAATCTCCAATGCAACAGTCTTGCCACATTATTATGTCTTTCAGTATACAGTCCTTCTGCCATTAGTATGTCACAATCAGCAACAAGGTGTGCGACTGTTTCCAATTTGATTTTACAAAACCTACACTTGTCTGTTTCTACCACTTGTTCAACGGACTTTTTAAACCAGGGTGTATGTAGCCTACTATCCTGGGCTGCCAATATTAACCTTTCTTCTCTTGGTTTGAATTTGCCTCTCCTTAACCATTCCTGCATTCATTCCAAATCAACTTGAGATTCTTCCAGAAGTTTTCTATACTTGTAACTGTATTTATGCTTTTTCCACATTACTTTCCTTCTCATCTGGACTTCACCTTATATTCTTTCTTTTGTTTTTTGGCACATTCAGTTGTTGCCTGATTTTATCTACTTCTGGTTTGATTTCCATCCCTGCTTGATGTTGATATGCTTCTGCTAAATTAAGCAGAGAAGTAATTTTAGATTTATTCTCCTCATGTTTCAAAACTTCTACTACATTTGGGTCTTGTGAGGTCAGCAGATATGTCTGGAGTCCCACATTTGCAGCTATGTGCATGTAATCAATTTTAAGGAGGCCCATCCCTCCTGCGGAATGGGCGAATATATAATCTTGGCATGCACTAATTTTTATAAATCATTTGGTGAACTTCTGTAGGAATGAACTACTGATGCAGTCAATGCCTACTCATATCCCAGATTTCATACATAGTCCTTATTCCTTGAATTATCCAGACCATCTCTGCCCAAAGATTGTTTTCTGCAATCCCCTCTCTTGTGCTAACCAACTAATGCATAAACCAATTAACAAGTATCACACCTCCTACAATTCTCAGCCACATACTTGTAAATCTGCATCAGCTTACCTTCCTTTTAGGCCTCCATTCATTCAATAGTGCCTCCAAATACTACCCATAATGAGTACCTTCCCCTCATGGATTATTTTTTCCCACAGTCTCCAGTATCTTATACACTGGAAAATCCTTTACATATAACCCACCATTTTCCCAAAGCTGTTCAAAGACCATAAACATATTGTACTCATACTGGGCCCTCAGCCTACACCCTCAATTTATAATGGCAAGTTAGAGATGACTGGCTGCTTAGCACAATTGTCTCTTCTTTGATGATACTTATTATTTTGTAATTATTTCTGTTCTTTTTTGTTTTATGTCCTGATTTTCTTTGAGATTACATAGATATCATCTTGTCAGCTTAGTCTGCATCAATTATTTGAATAAGTATGGTGGAATGTTTCCATCAGTTCTAGCCTTGAGCATCTTCAGAATATGCAGTCTTTAAATAAAGCAATGAAACTTTACAGTATTGGTCTTTTCTGCTTTGTCTTTAACCACCTGTCTACTTTAATGTGACTTGCTGCTTTATATCTCTCTCTGTTATGTGGCTTGATATGCGGACTGATTTGATTTGATGTGAGGTCAGTATTTACCTGCCTGTCTACCAATTTGTTGTGCAGTGACTTGTTAATTAGAAGGTAGAGCAGCTTTGACTGCTGTCTAGTCAAGGTATAAGGTCACCTTGTTGTGTGCTTATAATACGCTTTTTTTCATCCCTGTTTCGAAATATAACAGCTCTTCTAGCACTTACATTCCTCTGATCCCAAAAGGTATTTGCCTGCGTGAAGTTTGATGTTTCTCAATAGCAATATACGAAGCACCTTGGGCTTTGACAGCTTGCCAAACTTCAAGGCATTTGGTCATAATTAGTGCTAGATACTTTATTGCTCATTCTCTACATCTTGATTGTGTCTGGTTCGTCTGTGGCTTGTTTGGTGATCCTTATTTTTGAATAAAGTACAAATTTATTGTGCTTAGATTATAATCAGTTTGTAGCATTCACCCAAGAGTTCAGCTTTCAGTGTTATAAGCCATTAACTTGCACTTCACAGCTCATGACTTTACTATTTTAAACAGTTACACTAATTCCAGTCCAAAGTTCTTCATTAATGTCTAAAGAAATGCGGCAATATTCTAGTCTTTTTGTGCTTTTATTGTTTTTATTTGTTGCCTACGTTATCTCTTCTATTATTTTTTATGTTGCTTCTTTATAGTAATTTGCCTGGACCATGCTTAGTTATAAATGTCAGCGAACGTAGCCTACATCCTGTAACCCCATCCAGCATCCGATTCCTGACCAACCTGTGTGCACTGATCCTTTTCCAATACTGCCCATCTGTCAACCTCACCATTCTTATCAAGTTTTGCCAACTTATTCTAACCATCCTATAAGTTTAACATTAAGCTCATCCAGGTAACTTTGTCATTTAACCCCACACTCAATAATATATTTTTTTCATTTTTCCTCACCTCAGCCTCCTGTCTGCACAAATTGCCACTAGGTACCACGAAAAAAATTAGACTACCTCCATCCTCTAAGCCTTTGATTACCTCAAAGGCTTTCCTCACTGATACATGCTCATTTCTCCTCCCAACCTAATGTTGACATATCCCTTACCTTGCTATGATGGATGTGTGCTTTCATTCAGCATTTCAGTACTGTCCATCTGTCGACCTCTCCATTCTTCTCATATTTTCTCAACTTTTTCCAACCATCCTGTAACTTTAAGATTGAACTTATCCATTCCAGGTAAGTCTGTCATTACCATTTCTTCAGTTCTGTATTTCCTGAACCAGAGATACAGGCCAAGCTAAACAGATGATTAATGGCAATATCACCAGCCACAAATGTCAGTCTTGCCAGCCAGTCTTCCTATCCTTTTGCCTCCATCTATCCAACAACTTACAAATCATTGTAATTCCATATGTCAAATTTCTCTGGCTAGCCTCACTTAAATTTAGAAATACTCTAATACCAGATATTTCCGTCCAAATTGCATCCATTTATCCACAACCCTATTCCCATTTTTGTACATGGGGTCGGGGTGTCACTTCAACAGTGACAATCATTTAGAACCAAGGTTTACTCCACCGGGTGGCTAGTCATACCGGGCCATGCAGCTTGTTCCACTGGCACAATCACTGATTTGGATTCATAAAAGCAGATAGAAGCCCAGATACTGCCACGGATTTGCTAAATATTTCCAGCACTTGAAACAAAAACTTTTCTACATCTTCCAAAATAACTGTGCAGTCATCCAAAAATATATTAAATGACCATCTCAGCCCCTCCACTTCTAACCTGGAGGACACTGGCAGCTGTGAGCAGCCACAAAGAGTTGCAGAGTCTGATAGGAGACTGATGTCAAAATAAATGTAAACAGAATAAACAGGATTACATGAAGAACTCTTGTAGTATAACAAACATATTGAAGTCTGAACAGAGAAAATGAAACAGGTAGATTTCAGTATAAGCGTTTGTCATGAGAGGATATCCGCCTACGGCACAGTATATTATGGGATGAAAAGAAGAGAAAAGAAAATCAAGGGAAGCCGGTTAAAGTAATGTTTGTGTTCTGAATAAGACTTGTGGAAATAACAACAGAAAGAGTCTATTGATAGATTTTGTAAAATTTAACAAAACAGATATAAAAGTTTTAATACAGCTAGGAAATCAATCATTTTGTAAAGTTAGCTTTTCTTGATAAAGTATTTATAAATGATTGTGAGAAAAATTATATGAGTCTTTGGAAATATTATATATTCCAAAACTTAAATTGTAGCTAAAGAAAATGATGGTACAGATTAGAAGTGACATAAATAAAGGAATGCCGAACATGTTTTTATTTTTTTTTAATATATATCAGAAGATACATGACATTAAAAAATGTAGATAAAAAAGTATGGGCAGGCTGATGAGAGGAATAGGCCGCAGTGAATGTTGGCACAAGCAAACTACAGCATATTTCTAACATGCTAACTGTAAATGGTAATAAAGAAAGTGTTGTACGTTAATCCAGAGTATTTTATTTTGGGGGGGGGGTGTTGCACAAAGAGAAGGAATGAGCAATGTGGTGCATATGGCCTTGCAACAAGCAATTGTAAACCTGTATGTAGGAAGTGTGGCAGTAACAGTCATTTTTGGTTTGACAGTCCAGCATTAATGGAAGAAAGACCAGAGAGTAAAGAGGAAAATTTAGAAGTTATGAATAATGAAGAAATTAGATCAGTAGCTCAGTGCAAGAGAGAGGAGAGTTAAACAAATACAAATTTAGGCAGAATGAGGAAATTGTAAAATGTGCAAAATATACAAGAGTATGACCAGGTTAACAACCATAACCTGCTTATCATGTGCTTGAGATATGAATGCCAAGGAATTCACCTTGAGAGTAATGCTTGAGAGATGAATCCTGGCAAACATGTCAAGAGCACATAATAAAGAATTATGATCAGACACCCAATCGTATTATAATTGTTTGTAGTGCTTGGAGCTTTATTTGCTCCATGTATTGCTATTTATAGAAAAAAGTGCTAAGTAATAGAAAAAATTGCTAAGTTTTATACAGGTATATAAAACTGTTTCTTGTGTTTACACTCACCTTGCCACACCTCTTAACTGTCCAGATTTTTGCAGAATGTCCAGATTTTTGCCACATATATTAATTCTGTTACTCATAAAATCTGTGGTTTTCTGATAAATCTGAGGACTGAAGTCAATAAATAATGCCATACATTTAAGGCTCAGACTTTGTATCCTTTAGAAAATGCAGGCTAGCACAAATTCTGTTATTCTATCAGCTTTTCAAGTTTATAAGTTAGGGACACATTACTGTCACAGACAGCAGGCAGAAATGAATCTGTTTTTATTCTTCTATTGTTGTTTGCTGGTCAGTACTAGCAGATATGATTTCCTATCATGACACCTGAACTGTAACAAGTTAAGCAAGGGTTGCTTAACATTTGTTAAGATCCAGTCTCACATTACAGTAGCACTTAACTGATTTGTCTTTTTCCAGCTATAAAATCGTAATCACAGGGCTCCATGCACTACAAGTAAGTAAATAAATGAAGGAGTGAAGGGTAAAGAGGAGATGGTGAGGAAAGAAGACAATGTAGGGTTTCAAGTGGAAAACATATTTTTCAATTTTGAAAACTGAAGAAGGAAGAGAAGATATAGCATTTGAGATAGAATTGGATAAATCAAGTAGCACAATAAGGAGATGGAAAAGAACACATAAATATGAGCTGAGAAAATGGGAAAGGCTGAAATTAATATGATGTCCATAAATGTGAAATGTGTAAAAATGATTTGAGAAGAATGACTATGCATGAATGGTGTAAAGGAACAGATAAATATATGATATGTTTATTCGAAATAAGATGTGAAAAAAGCTGAGGGAGTTATGACTTGTTATGAGGAGGGGAATAGAATGGATGGCTGATAAAGAAATATGCTCTGAGACTGCAATATAATGAAAGAGGAAGGCAATAAGATACTTGATATTAAGGTAACGTTATCTGGAAGGATGCCAGTATGTGATATAAGAGTGAAAATGAAGCCAATCAGACTGATTTTAGTGTATGTGAATTTTGGAGACAGGAAGGTGATGTTTGCTGAAATGAAGAAGTATGCTATAGTCAACATCTATCATATTGGTGTGAGATTTATGCTCTAATTCAATTAAATATAAAGGTAAGATTACTGAGGATATTAAAGTAATGCAAGAAGTGATAAGAAATAAGAAGCTAAGGTCAGGAAAAGTGAAAATGTATACTGCCCATCACTTTCCAAACTTCTGTCCTATTACACCCCCAATTGTCCTCTTCATAGTTTCAACCAACTCTTACTGCTGACCTATAAACCCTGTAAAAGATCACCTGCTTAACTCCAAGATCTGTCACTGCAATCACCCCACTTAACCTCTCATATACTTCTGTCTATTCACATTCTACAATCTCTACTTAGTAAGTGTCTTGGCATTACTTCTAATTCTTCTAAATATTAGAACATGCTAGCTTTTCAGCACTGTGACTAAACTATTTATATTTTTATAGTTTTAGTACTCACACTTTCTTATGTGACAACTATAACTTGTTCTGCATACCGGTATTTCAGTTTGTACTCTTGTTTTATCTTATGCATAATGTTTCTTTTACTTTTTATTGTTGTAGACATTATTGGAGCTTTTCTCCTCAGGTCTCCACTGAAAATGTTTTTTTTTTGTAACTCAGCTGGACCAACCCAATTAACAAATGTGAAATAAATAAATAAACTGATGTTTGGCAATCTGAGGGCATAAAATAGATTTCACAATGTGTTGTGAAGACATGAGCAAAATACTGGGGGGGGGGGGCAGAGCTTTCTGACCATATGGTGGTATAGGTAAGTGCGAGTGAGAATGAAGGAAGTAAGTCAGAAAGGGAGGAGACTAAAGAGATAAATGACATATAGAAACATGATAATTTAATAAAAGAACTAAAACCATTTTGGGAGGATAATCCATCAACAAGACTGTTATAAAGACTGGACATATTGGTGGGTAATATATAAAGGAATGTATAAGAAAGAATACATTTGAACTGAGAGGGAAGGCAGAATAAAAGAAAAATAAAAAATAAAATCTAAATGAATGATGTGATAATTTATTAGTGCTAGCTGGTGAAGATTTTAATGAGGCAGACCAAAGATTGCATGGCTGCAGTAGGGCAAGGGTTTAAACGAGGTTATTTCTGGAAGAAAAGAATGAGGATTTTGACAAAGGTTAAGGGTGTTGAAGTGTCGGAAGAATAATGAATAATACTGAGGATAGGAATGGAGTAAATATGACATTTATTTAGTTAGTTAGTTAGTTAGTTAGTTAGTTAGTTAGTTAGTTAGTTAGTTAGTTAATTGCATTCATTTAATGGGAAGTTCCAGATGGGTATAATATCCCAGCCTAGGGAGAACATTTCCAAAACCAATTTTAATATAATAAACATTAGGAAAACAACTATGAAAAACTATTATGAGCAAAGTCCTCATTGTGTGAGAATACATACAATTAATGTGCAAAATGAATATTTATTTGTCTTTGTTTACCAGGAAAGTCTGACTGGGTAGTATCCATTTTCAATAGATGCCTGAGGAGAAAAGCCCCATTTGCTTACACTGCATTATATTAAGTTCCAGTTAAGCACAGAGTAGTTACATTTATATATAAACAGTAGTTACATTTATACATTCTAACATTTTAAAGAGGTGGAAGTTACTAAAGAGAATGCCCACTTGCCACTTAGTGGATTGTACCAGCAGCAGTTATGTATAAAAAATTATTTTGTTATTTCATTGAGAGGTTTAATGTATTCTGTTTAAGGAAAGTATTTGGAGAGAATCATATGGTGAACAGAAAGTCTCAACCTTGTAATGAACATGTGCAAGACCAGGATTGGTTAAGATGCTGTTTAAGCAGTGGTTTAAAACTATTGAGTTTGTCAGAGTTTTATTTGTGTGGGGATACTATTCCAGAGTTTAGCAACATATTGGTATTAGACAGAGTCTTCTGCAACATTAGTTGACTTATTTGTAAGTAATAAGAATTTTTTACTAGAGTGGAGGTCCCTTGCTGGACAGTAGGTCAGTAATAAGTTTAGGAGTGCAGAGCATTTTTCTGGATGATGAATGAGTTTGTGAATATATTAGGTAGTTGTGTAGTTCAAGCCAGTTTAATTGCTTTAAGCTATGACAATAGTGGGTCCTATGAGGGAGACTGGTGGCAAATGTAGCTATTTTATTGTAGCTGGAGGCAAGTTTTGTTTAAGTTTTTTAGGATAGGAGGGGCATATAAGAGAGTTGGCAATAAGAACATTGTGACTAGAGTATTTCTTGCAGTATCTGTAAATAATCCATTGATCCTATAAATGGAGCCTAGTTTCTGGTGTGTAGATTTAATGGTGGCAGTATATGCTTGTCATATTTTAAATTGATATCTATTATAATGCATTGAAGTTTAGTGTGAGTTATAGTTTCAATGACAGCATTATTTGTTGACTTTATGGTAAAAAATTGCTTTTCATTTTGTCAACTTTTTGAGGCAGACATCATTAAGTTATATTTAATTATAATTTCATTACATTTAGATATTCCGTGGAAATTAGCATGAATTAGAGAAGTATGGGCATATTAGGTGTTATAAAATACTTTATGTAAGACAAGATACATAGCGCTGTGCTTTGAATCAATATGGAAGAATGTAGCCTGAAGAATCTAGCCAGGAGTGACACGTGCAGAGCTAAGTTAGTCTGCGACTATGGTTACATTGTTCCCTAAAAGAATGTAGTGTTTCCATTTGCCCTAGATAGGATGGCAAGGAGTTCTATTTCCTAGAGATACAGTTTGAGTACAGTGTATCACTTGCCTTTTTTTTTTTTACTTAGTTACAGTAAGAAGCATTGTGTCAATGGCCGGTGGGTTTCTATTTGGAGGGGAAATGAGAGAAGCTTGGCTTCAACATCATTTAGGTTTTTGAAGTATTTTACAAACTATCTGCAGCTATGTGTATGCAAGGATATGTGTTAATTCTAGCAAGTTTATTGTTTTTTTAATAGACAAGCAATTGTGGGTTCTGATGAGCAAATTAGTAGCAGATGGCTAGTTTTATTAAAGTTGTTGCAATTGTAGAGCTATGGAGAGGCATATAGCAGTGCTGGAAGGAGAAAAGATGTTGCAATGCTTACCCCTATAGAGACAGTCTAATTTTTGGTGAGTCTTTTTATCACTTGTGATATACGCATGTCAAATTTTGTTTGATCATCTATATTAACTGCTGGTAGTTTTGAATGTGTCATTAATCCAATTTTAATATTGTTATGCACTGTTACAGTAAACACAGGTTCATAGGTTTATACTATGCTAACAACCACTAGGGCCTTTATAAGCCTAGCCATGTAACTCAAACATGACCAACAAATTTAATTTATATTGTGGATAATGTACTGACTGATGTTTTTGGGTATTAAGCTGTTTAGGGATAACGTTAGATTTTTTTTTTTTGGTGGGAGTGGGCATACCTCTCAACTGTACAGAGTTTTGCAGAATGTCCAGATTTTTTGCCTTATAGTTTTGGTCTGTTTTTCATAAAAATTGTGGTTTTCTGGCAAATTAGTAGCAAATCATCAAAGACGAAAGTTAGAAAATAATGACAGACATTTGAGCTTCAGACTTTATACCCTTCAGAAAATTCATGTTAATGCAAAAGCTGCGATTCTATCAAATTTCTAAGTTTGTAACAGCAATACTTAAAAATGGTACCTATTTTGGGGCTTTTCTACCACTTTTACTTTTGACTTTGTCCAGATTTCTTGCTCTAAGAGGTTAATCGGTATGGGGGTGGGCAATTAGAAGAAGTTGGGAGGTGTCAAGCTAGTTTGCAATGAAATGAAAGATGGTTGAGTCAGCTGTTGCAGAATGGATATGTTTTTAGCAGTGCATATATTAGCAGAGTGCATGTCATTTATGAAAAGATTAAATATTAGTGGACCTAGTACAGAACCTTTGGGGACACCAAGGGAGATGGGGAGGAAAAGGAGTAGTCATTCTCCCAATTTATAGATATAAAAAATTAGACAGTAGAAATTGTAGAGAAATATATGGGAAATATATAAAAAATAATTCATAACATTTGCACAAAGTTGTCGAATTAGTGCAATTGGTATCAAGAAGAGAAAGGGGAACAAAACACTAATCATGTCTGAAGAAGCAGTGGATTGTGCAATAAGAGAAAAAGGTGAAGGGACATTGGTTGCTTGCGATATTGAAAAATCATGTGATAATGTCAGTTACAAAGAACTGTGGTAAGTTTTAGAAGGATATGAAGTCCCTCTAGTGAATGCCTGCAGTGCTACAGTTTCAGAAATATGAACATCCTTACTAAAGTCAGTCCTTTGGTTGTTCTCCAGTAGCACTCCTTCCAGCACTGCTGCCATCTACCCCTCCCACGGTGCCCTTCTTACTCTCAAACCACATCTGACAGCATCTTCTAAATCCTTCACAAATTTCCTTGGAAATGCCCATTACAATCCCATTGTGTCTGCTTGTGCTCATAGAATGTCAACCATTCCCTCCAACTCTGCTGCAACCCTAGAAGACTCCAACTTACACATAGTTTGCCATCCAATAGTATAATGAACTTTTATTACTGTTAGTCATGTTTCAACTTCCTCTCATGGACTATCGTGTCCTCCAAACCTCAAAAATACCATTTACCCCTAGTTTACTCTTACCTTGTTTTTACCCCCCCTCCCATTTTGTGCATTTTCTTAGTTCTCTAGATTCTCTGAAATCCACTGCACCATTTTATTTCCCTCATCCCTTTTGCAGCAGTTCCTTCCAATCATACTGTGCACCATACTCTGCATCTTCTCGACTCCATCTACCTCTTACCCCTTCATTGGGTCAGTTCTCCATTTCAACACCCCTCCCCCACACAGTGCTTCTAAAAACTCACAGGATCTGATATTTATCTTTCCTTAAGTCCTCAAACTAAACACCTCTCTGTGCTTCTTTGTCCATCAAAAATATTTTCATCCTGCCTCATCAAATTTCCAGACAACATAAACAGTTTTTGGAACCATTCCCTAATTTCCACCTATCTCCATGTCCCAAACCATCACATTTTACTGTCTTTTTCCTACATGCAGTCTTAAATTCTATACATCCAAACAGTCTGTGCAGTTGTTGGTTAATCACCACATGCAGTTACCACTCAGCACTGCTCTGTTGCCAGTTTCACTCAGCTCCCTTACACATCTGAAAAACTGTCTGCAAACCTCCTTTTTTCAAGAAAAGTCCATGAAAGCTGCTTAGAACTGTTCTGACTCCCCAAAATTGTCACTTCTCCACAAACCATCTACATTCCCCACTCTTCTCCACCAAGACCTTCTTATCAAGCACCTCCTTACATTCCAAAATAAGTGCAATATGTTTCCATACTTCTCTGTTACATTGCCCAAACCACCTTTAAGTTTTCTCAGACTGTCACACCCACTCCTTTTTAAATTGATTTCTGCAACATAATCTCACTCTCATCTCAGCCTTGACCTTACCCACCCCCCACACCTTCCACATGAGTAACCACAAATCTCTTTGTTTCCCATTCATTCCTCTCTGCTTCTGCTCTTCTAGCTTCTTCTAAACAAGCTGAGTCTATCCTACCTTTGCAAGTTCAGATTTAGTTAATACCCACCTCAGCGTAGGACACTGACTACTTTTGAAGAGCTCACCTATGCAAATATATGGTTCCTGAACTCCTTGAAGAGATTCTATTGCAATTTCCAACCACCACTTGGCTGACAAATATCACCACAACATAAGCACCTCTTCCTAGAACCAAAAATACTCACCTAAAAAAAAAAAAAAAAAAAAAATGACATAACTGTAACTAGGAATACTGAACACTATAAAAGTTCCTATCATGTACAGAGTCCATAAATGCCTCAGATTCACTATTAACTAAAATGTAGTATCCAAGCCACAGCACACAATGCTAACCCCACACGTGCATACACTTTTTTCCACTATCTGTACATTATTGTCAAGTCCCAAATGTCCTCTATTCAATATTTCACACTCACTCTTAAACAAGACTTCCTAGTTCTTGTTAGGCAGATAAAAGATGACCAAGGCACTTTTACATTATCCCTCCCCCAATCAACCACAAGTTCCCATTGATAACCACTGTCCTCTATCCCTCTGTCCCTAAGTAGACATACTACTAGATGTACCACGTAACCACAGAAAGGTAATGCAGTATAGTAGCATGCACCCACTCTGCACGCTAATGTCTACATGTAGATCCTTTGAAGAAGCTTGTCAGCTTTAAGTAGCTACAACTTTACTCCATCTAACTTTTCACAAATGTCTGCATATGTAAAATCTCAGCTAAACAGTAAACCACTTGTACTTCACCATTAAAGCACAAAATCATTGCTTTCTGACACTGCCAGCAAATGAGTTTATAGCTGGGCCTAATTTTACCAAAGCTGGACTGACTAACATTTGCCTTACAATATACATGAAAATTCTCAAACCATACAGGAGAAGCAGCCATTAGTTTCAAACCCTCCTCATAAGTGGGCTCAGTCCTTAAAAGAGATTCCTGTTAAAGAACTTGCACCCAGTTCACAAAAAAAAAAAAAAAAAAAAAAAAACACCACTATCCCTTAGTAGGCATCCAGAAATCATAGGCTGGTGAAACTTGAAACCTTGTCTTTCTTCTAAAAGTACTACCATAGCAGTATCATTGCACCCAGATTCTCGTCCTGTAAAACATCAAGGAAAGGAGAGCCCTCTACAAATTTAACCTCTTTTATAAAGCAGTTTAATAACTCACTTAAAAAATTCTTTAATTGCTTTCTGTAGAATACACCAGCAATTAAGATATACCATGACAAAAAAGCTGCACAGTAAACATAATAGTATAATCTTCCAATTACTCAGCGTGAGAACTTGTAAATTCCATAGTGCAAAGACTTATATGATCAGAGCAGTTATACTAGCACTCTGACAACATTATTTGCCAGCTACACTTATGAAAAACTAAAAGCATAGAATTACTAAACCCAGCAAATGGTTGCCTATGAAAAGTATACAGAGTCCTTAAGGGATGGGGTGGGTAGCACCTACTTGGGGAATCACATGAGTAAGTGTGATTTCTTTGGTGGAAACCAGGGAAACTACTTGGGTGGGGATGGGTGGGAATTGTTGGCAGCATCCTTTGCAGAAGTGAGTGATAAATGTCATGGGGACAGTAGGGTTAAAACAAACAAAAAAATTCTCATCCACCCTTGTGGTTGTTTTATGAAGGCCTCTTTCAGGTGATGCTCACCACAGTGTTGGGGAACGAATAAGCCACTTAGCCTGGCGGAGGCTGATCATTGACAGGGGTAAAGAATGATTAAAAATCATATGCAGGGAAGCTGCTGTACCTACTAGAAGGGGTTTGAACATATCAGCATGAGTATGTGCATGGGCTGGACAGAGTTTAATATATCTCTGACTCTAGATGCCCTTAGATTCCTATTTTACTGACAATTTTAAAATACACAGCAGCCTGATGGACCATTCACAGTCTACCAGTCCATGTTTATTCTTTGCCCTTATAATACTTGTTTGAGGTGATACAACTGAAGAAATATATTAGTCTACCCTATAAACAAGTTGTCCTTAAATGCCCATGACCACAAGGCCAGAGTGCCTTTACCTTTGTAATCCCTTTAATTAGTGACTGCCCATATAATTTCTAATTCTGCAAAATATCATGTGAAACAAGTAATATGATGCATTTTTATTCCCAGCTACAGAACAACAGTGTTTGCTAGTAGTTTTTAAGTGAGTAATTCAAAATACAACAAAATGTGCAGGCACACAGATTTTATCTCTGACACAAAATCCCCAGTTTTCACACTGTCTGTCATTTGAATTCCCTTTGAGATGGATAGTGTCCATCCCATATTATCTGAGAGTTAAAACAAGTCCTGCAATGTACTGATAATCTGACTCACAAAATACTATGTGTCGGCATAATGAGAACAAATATATCAGTGTACAGCAGTATATAGAAATTACACATCAGGAGCCAAACTCTAGTATTCCCTGCTCCATACTTTCTTCTATATGTCTCAGAGACTAAGGCTTGTACACACCTGTTTACCAGGGTAGTACACCAATCACTACAGACCATCTGCAGACATAGCCAAGTGAAGAGATTCGCAAAAAAAAAAAAAAAAAAAAAAGGAAGAAAACAGAAAAAATTCACAAAAACAGAGTAATCACAGAAGGTAGATAATCCCACAGACAATCAACATAATATGTAAATAATATTATCAGAGTAGAAAATTAAATGCAAATTAAGTATAGTAGTAAATATGAGAGGGATACAGCAGCTGAGAACAGAGGATCACAGTAGAAGTGATGCAGGTGGACACAACCACCTTTTGCAGAACTTACATTGTTGCACTGTAATTCGACATTTTGCAAAAGAGATAGATACATTTCTTACTGTTAGCAGAATTTCTCCCTAATGAAAAACACTGTGACTAGGTTATCTGTTTGCTGAAATTTCATCTGTGAACATCCCACATGGAATTCTGCCATTCAGAAAGTTGGAGAAACATCTGCCAGGCCCTGGTACAAAGTTAGACTAGCATAATTATTCTGACAACACAATATGATTCATAGATTCAGAGGCCTTGCATAATTATATAGCTGTGTTAACCTAGAAGGTAGTAGTTACAGTGCTATAACTTTCCTAAAATGTTTCCGTTTCAGCAGCCATTGATGATATATTCATCTTTCTTGTGATCACCTTACCAGAGAAAATGAAGTCTCAGCATGCCTTCTACTAGATTTTTTAAATATGCATATTTTATATATATATATATATATATATATATATATATATATATATATATATATTTATAGGTTTACTATCAAAAATTTGAAAATGTTTTTTACAAGTAATTACTTACTTGAAAAACATTATCAAAATTTATGATAGCGCCGATCAGAATAATGTACCAAAAAAGTGCCAACAATTTGAAATCAAATTGTTGACATTTCTCAAACTTCTCTCATCATCCAGCACCATTCAAGACATGTTTTGCAAAGAGGAAACCCCCCCCCTGCACCCCCACATCCCCTGCTACTTATATATACAAACTGTTGAGATTGCACTACAGTGAAGGAAAGGGTAAATTTCCCAATCCCCACTATAGTTTATTTATTTATTTACATTTGTTTACTGGGAAAGTCTGACTGGACACAGATCCATTTTCAGTGGAGGCCTGGGGAGAAAAGCTCTACAGTGGGTTTATGACATACATTTCAAGTACAATACATTTCAAGTATAATAATAAAGGTGATACATACAGTATGTGAGAAATTAGTAAAAAGTAGACAATAATTAAAATAAATTAGATTATAAAAACAATTTGATGTTAGCACAATAATAATAGGCTACATTACTAGCATGGGCCTAGTAAACTAGGATGATTAACATTGCATTTAGCTTATAGAGGTGAAGTTGACTAATTCACGTATGGAAGAGGGAAGGGGTGCCAGAGGGAATGAGGGTGACAGATTAGTCTGAGTTTGAGCAAGGGCAGAGCCAGTGATTATTTAGGTGTGATTTGAGGTCAGTTTTGAAATGACTGCAGGAGGGTAGGGTAGTTATGGTGGGGGGGTTGTTCCAAAGTTTGGATATGGCACAGGAAAATAGCGCTTCTCCTGATGTGCTTTTGACTTTGGTGATTTGGAGAAGATTCTTGTTGCTGGATCTTAAAAGTCTGTAGGAGTGGTAAGGTTGGAGAAGTGTTTGAAGTGATGTGATACTAAGGGGGTGGTTTGCAAGTTTGTGAGCGAAGGAGAGTTGGTTCAAGTGTAGGAATTGTAGGAGTTCGAGCCAGCCTAGCTCTCTAAGGGAGTCACAGTGGTGGCTGTGGTAGGATGCTCCAGTGGCAAATTTTGCAGTTCGATTCTCGGCTGGAGTGCAGGGAGTGCCTTCTGTGTGGAGTCTGCATGTCCTTTTCATGGTTGGGTAGTATTCGAAAGACATGCGTGTGTAAATGGGCATGCCTTCATTGAAGGTTGGGCGTCGAGCTGGCACCTTGGCATTTGTTAAAAAAATCTACTGCCAATCATTAGCGGACCGGAGTTACGGTGTGGTGACCCCTAACCGGGAAAAGCCGAAAGACAACCACCACCACCACCATTGTAGCATGCCTCAAGTTTGCTTATTTCTGACTGCTTTAGGTTTGTTAGTATGGGAGATGCATAGAGCAAGGTGGAGATTAGTTGAGAGTTGGCTATACAGATTTTAGCTGTTTTGGTGGGGAATTGGGTGTTTCTATATAATGCACCAAGCTTTTTATGAACTTTCTTTATTGTAAGGGATATGTGGGTTTCAAACCTAATATTGTTATCAATCTCTAGACCAAGTAGTTTGGTGTGGGTTGATGGAGAAATGGTGGTGTTGTCTTTGGCAAGAATATTGAAATTGGAGGAGCTTGAGGTAGATTTGGTGGGCTGAAAGATGAGGAGTTTGGTTTTATTAGGATTAAGTAGGAGCTGGGTTTTGGTTAGCCAATCTTCTATTGATGACAATGACTCCTGTGTGATTTGTTGGAGTTCTGTTAAAGTGGGGGCAGAGCAGATGAGGGCCCCCCACAACCCCCCTAACTATATATATCAACTCCAGGGTCACACAACATTGGGGAAGGGGGCAAATGCTTGTCGATCAAATGAACTGTCGACCAAATAAACAGTCGATCATATGAACTGTCGACCAAGTCATATAGACCCATATATATATATATATATATATATATATATATATATATATATATATATATGGGTCTACTTCATATGATCAAAAGCTCATATGATCGGCACTCATTTCACCAATACCAAAACACCTAAATGTCAAAACACCGAAAGCCCATTTGATCGAAACCCATAACATCGGCACATGAAATTTAAAGCATTATGCCCTTTCCCCACTGTAGCGTGACCCTGGAGTTAGAATAAATAGTTGGGGGTGGGTGGGAGGTGGAGCCCCCACATTATTTAGATAAATATTGTCATTTATATTATAAGTATCCACTTGTATGTTTAAAATTTATTATGTATGTGGGGGGGTTCATCCTTCTTGCTCATATATTCTTCTACTATCAGTCTTCCCTAAATGCTACCCACAACAACCCCAAGCAATTCTTGTCCACAGTTAACTCTGTCCTCCACTCATGAAAAGTAGGTACCCCCCACCGTCCATCCCTCCCTCTTCTTGCAGTCTAGCTGACTCGTTCAACAAACACTTTTCTGAAACCAGTTCTAACCCTAACCAAACAACATTTCCATACATCTGTTCCACCCACCTCTGACCCCAATTCACCCCCCTTCCTTCCACTTCTTCTCAGTACCCACCTCCTACATAAAAAACCTTAAACCCATCAAACTAGCAGCTGACAACCTCCCCGCCAAATACCTAAAAATAGCTGCAGATGCCCTAGCTTATCTCATTTCCATATTATTTAACCATTCCATAAGTGAGTCCTATGTTCCCTCACTATGGAAAATATTACACGTCATCCCCCTCCACAAAGGTGGTCCCTCCAACTACCGCCCCATCACCATCCTTTCCCCCTGTCCAAGATACTTGAAAAATTTATCAACTCTCAGATCTCTAACTACCTACTATCCAATAATCTAATCTCACACACCCAACTTGGCTTCAGACCATATCACAGCACTACTACTGCTTTGCTTTCCTTCACCAACATTATCCTACAACACAAAAACAATGGCCTCTTCTCCTCTGCTGTATTCCTGGATATTTCTAAGGCATTTGACATTTTATCTCACAAACGTCTACTCTCTGTATTCTCCAACCTCTCTTTCTTCAAGCAAGCCACCATCTAGTTCTATGGCTATCTAAATGGCTGCCAGCAATCAGTTGTCTGGGAGACTAACCTATCCCATCACCTCCCAGTTACTCTCAAAGTCTCACAAGGATCCATCCTCGGCCCCCTACTATTCTCCCTCTTTACCAACAACTTACATACTGCCACCAAACAAGCATATACCAACATATATATATGTAATTATGTAGGTATTCCCCCAATGTCATTGAGACATGCATCATCCAATACACAAATGCAACCTCTCAACAGGCAAGCTTCTCCCCTGAAATCCTTCAGAGAATAATAGAGACTCAATTAGGAGTTTTGCTTCTTCATTATCAGATGAGTCCCCCACAGAGGCATAACATCAAACATGCATTTTGCTGCCTTTGTTTTATAGCAATACCGCTAGCAGCTTAAAACATTGTTTTTAGATATGAGCAGTGACAAGAAAAAAATCTGTTTAAAGAAACTTTCCTTCTGAAAATAGTAAGATTCATTGTCTGGATTTCACAACACAGGAACAAGTCACTCGCATTTGCTCTCCCCCTATTCCACTTCAGCAGTCTTTAAACAAATGACCACTAAAGAAGTAGGTTAAGCATTGATATCTGCTAATTTTAAACAATAGATCTTGGCTTATGGTACATAGCAACATGGCTTGGACTGGCTAACCATGTCCTGCTACTATGTGGTAGATGGTAACCCTTACCAAATGGCTTGAGGGTGTGGAAGGTTTCTATTGTATTTTATTTTATTTATTTTTCAAATATTTTAATTATCTGTTTTGTCTCATAAATATAAAAAATAGTCATAAACTGAGTTATATTAGGCATCATAGCTCTGGCCATTACTACACATACCAAGATAACGCAGGACCTATAAGCAAGAGGTTAATCAAGATCATTTTATAGAAGAATTAAGTGGGCCATTGGCACAAGGGCAAAACATCTGCCTTGTGATGCTGGTGAGCTAAGGTCAACTAGCGAATGAGGACACTTGCGGCCCAGCCTATTGAAATGCTTCCGCTTCTCAGGGCTGGATTGTAGGGTTCTTCAACACTGCATCTTCTAGTAAAAGATCTAAGACTGCATGGATACATGTGCATATAGAGGTGCAATAGACATACATACATCATGGATAGGGGCATGTACGTGTACAAATACTGACAGTGAATGTTCTGCCCCCTTAGGGATTTGACATAGGGGTATAAACTTCCTGATTCCTGCAGTGAATGGGAATAATGCTGCACAAGGATACCTTCATCTCATTTACATCTTCACAGACCAATGGTACTCATATTTCCTCCAGATGAGATGCCAGGGATGGCACCCTCATCTTGGGGATAAACCAGTAAACCTGAAGGGAAAACAGGAGCATAAGGAGACGTTCTGGTCGGAGCAAATAATCCTTCCTATAGCATGGATAAAATAAAAAGAGACATTTGAGAGATTTATTGCTTGCTATACATTTCATTAACTATATTCTGCACTTAAATAATCATTTGACATGTTTATGACATTATCTGCCTTTCTGCTTTGCACAGACATACGTGTGTGTGTGTGTGTGTGTGTGTGTGTGTGTGTGTGTTTGTATATATATATATATATATATATATATATATATATATATATATAAAATCTGTGTTGGTTAATACAACTACTTTTCTCCCCAGGCATCTGTTGATAAGGGGGTTCATAACCCAGTCAGACTAACACAGTCGAATGTAAATTAAAATATACAATAAAATAAATAAATATAATTATGTCAGTTTTTTGCAGGGTCTGTGGATGTGTGGAGAACAAAATGACTAATTAACAGACTTAGTTGGGAAACAGAGAGCTAGTGCACTCATTACTTGTGAACGTCAGAGGTTATACAATGATAAAGTGGTAGGGTAATGCTAGTGTAATGTGAAATTTATTTCCAGTTAGAACACTTTTAAATCATTTCTAAAAGTGCCTTGCCTTTTTCAGAAAAAGCCTTGATGTGTTTTACTAGCTACCTGTACTATTTTTTCAACTGAAAATTAATGATTCCAGGAAGAGAACATTTTTGGGACTTGTGTGAAGCCCAAGCTTCTTTTCTCCTGGCAATAATTTTAAGAATTTTGGTTAAAATTCCAGAAAATGTAACTGCTCTGACTCTATTGTCTGATATTTTTTATATATACATATTTTTTTTGATAATTTGTCTTCAGTGTGAGGATATTGCTAAATAAGTAGAATAAGGCTTAATTTTTCTGGGACAATGTTGTCATCCAGACAAAACAATTAAGGTTAATAATCTTTGGAAAATTTAGTATGAGGTGACAGAGAGACACTTTTGTCTAGATGGTATCTTGAGAAATCCTGCATAGGAAACCATTGTTTTAAGGACTATCTGATCAAAAGCTTAAAATAAAAAAAAAAAGAGTACTGTTTTATTTAAATTGTCAAATTCTTTCTAGGTCTTAATTTATATGGAGTTATTTCATAAAATAGGACATCATAAAAAGAATGTAAAAGGCTACAACATTCAACCTTCTATAAAGGAGAATTTTTCTCTTCTCATAGCAATAGGTTATGCAAAAATATACAACCAGAATAAAGAAATAAATACTCTAGATCATTAAACTGACTTTATAAAACTCTAGTTTTCCTGTAGGAAACTAATCTGTATGCAAATAGTGTAGAGCTGTTTCAAGAAAAGTAGATGGAATATACAATGCAGAATTAATAATTCAGTCAGGAAACAAAGTTAGAAACCCATAACAAAGAATATTAAATCATGAATAAAATAGTAGATCCTGAGAGGACAAGTGTAATAATTCAAATAATTTTACATGAAACATCAAATACATAATGCTGTAGTTTAAACTGGAAAACAGTTCCAGTTATTGATATTTTAACATTGTTTCCTATTCTCATGTAATTTAATGACAACCATAAATTTCTCTTCTTGACCATTGAGTTTTGAACGCCTAGGCTATAATGCACACTAAAGCTTAACTAAAGGATAATATTATGGCTGTTCTTTATAGATTTTAGCTTGATGTGTGTTAATGAAAAAGTAATATAGAAAATGTTATTCTCATATTTCAAAAAATGTCATTTAAATCTGATTTCCTTTTAGATGTTCATTTATTATAAAACTGTATAAAAAGCAAAATATTTTCTGCAATTTTGTCTTAAGAATGTTGTATCATAAAATAATTCATCTGTAAAATAAAATAAGGAATCCTTACAATTAAATGAGTAGGAATGCTACCTTTAAAAAGGCAGTAAGCAAGACAGGAGCAAGATGGACATGATTCAGACAGAAGGTTACACATAAGCTGCAATTTGTACTATGTAGTTAGTTTTTGTAAGGTTAGCGGCCACATGCAGAGCAGAGTAATCCACAGTCATGTGTTGCTGAATGGCATAATGAGCAACAACAATAATTTTCCTGTGCATGCATATGACAGCAGAATAATATGCAAATTAAGCTGTTAATGATATACAAATGTATACAAGCAAATCAGGATCACAGTTCATAACTCTGTGTGGAAAGATCTTGTGCAGCAAGCAAAATGTCAGAAAACACGTGGAATACCTGTATTGCAGATAGCAGATCGTTAGTATCATAGCAGGAATTGAACTGCAGTGGGTGGCAACTCCCGTCCTAGAGACCAACTTGGAGGACAGCAGCAATGAAAACCTTAAAGCAGTGGATAAGCTAATCTATTTGCTTGGCCTTATTGTTCCCGCATAAGTAATGGTATGTGAAGTAACAACTATCCTAGCTACTAGGTCATTATGAGGACACATTAGGGATATCACAAGCATCATCCTCTGGAAAATTTTAATAATGTCCAAGAGGTTATGCTTCTTCAGTTGAAGGAGCATACCTGGGTTTCTGAGAGCATCAGAGGAGAGATCCTTAGACTCCTGCTCAATGATTTATGTCTAGCTTTCCATTCTGTTAAGGACCCAACTTGCCTTGACATTCTGCACCTGCACAAAACAAATAGATCCTTAAATACTTGAATTTAAGAATTTGAATACTGCTAAAATGAGACAACTGCAGTATATTAAATGATGATACCTTTAGAAATGTATATACCCTCCAAAAAGGCAAATGACAACAGTTAATAGCTCAGACATACATTGATCAACAGTAACTATAAACTATTGACATTAAGCATTATTTTTTGTTTGTTTGCATTGGAGATGTGAACACTTTTGGGGCATTATCTCTGTTGCCTTTCCTATGTACTTGTTTCCATACCTGGCTAAATGTAATTGCATGTACACTAGGTAGTATATGATCAAAAATTGCCTTTCTGCCAGGATATTATGAAACAATGGCTCCTACTTGTTTTCCCATCTCCCTTTCATGGTACTTACATGTGTACTCTGGCAAATGGAACCTGAAAAGGTGCCCTTCCCATGACCCAAACTGGACAGGACTACTGGAGTAATTAATATTTTTTTAACAGCTGCATGTTTTAAATAGTCATGTTTGATGTAGAATTCCTGTAAGGAATGGCTTTCTTTCCTCTTCATGAAAATAAGGTAGAAGTCGTTGTGATAGTACAAAGCAGCTGTAATATCAAGATAACCCATCATTACCTTGGTGGCATGTCTGTCTGTTATCTGCCTCACAAGGCGTTTTTTCCTCATCCTTTCTCTGTGGATACCTGGACTATACATATCTTATTTGGTTACAATGGAGACTTAATAACATGACCCTAGTTTGTACTGGAAGTATGGCTTTCATCTTTAACCAGTTTAGACTGTGGACTGCTGGTTCACTTATACCCATGTGTTATGCTACATTTCCTCTTCTGGAGCAGTTGTGGCCTGCTGGAGAGACATACATCACCCATTCTGTCTTCTCTTCCTGGCCTGTGTTGCTGATTACATATGGCATTCAGATGTCCAAATTAAACTATCAAAGTCATCTCACTTTTTATGCAGAGAAAACAATTTAATTCTGAACCTAGTTCTCATGGTATGGTTTTCACTATGCTACTTGTGTGCCCTTGATGAAGGCTGAGCATCTCCTTTTGATGTTGACAGTGCATTTCCATGTCTGTATCTTGAGCCTGCCTTTGTCCTCCCTTCCTTTGTTTTATTCTCTCTCTGCTGATTTGCTCAGCTACAGCTGTAGTCTTCACGATAAAAGCTGCACTTTGAGTTCATATGAAGGTGTATTGAGCTGTCCCCATCACTGCATGATACAATCATACAATTCCCACAAGACTATCTCCAGGTTCATGATACAAAATTTCACATGCACAGAAGGTACTTACCTAGTCATGCCTGGTAATTCCAGCAAGTACGAACCCCTTTGATTAACAATTTTTACCCAGTTGTACTACTGACATTTTGGCATAATCCATATAGCTAATTTTGACTGTTTCCTAACTGCTCTGTCTAAAAAATAACTGTCTCCATAATTACCTTATTGTTACGATGGTGCATGCACCTTTTCATGGTAAAACTGTTTTACAGGCTACACAAGTCCAGTCTACAATTTCCACAATACTTGCAAATCAATTACTACATGATGGCTAGAGATTAAAAGGGAACTGGACATCCTAAGCAAAACACTCATTTGGAACCCCTTCCGTATTTCAGAACCTTAAAGACGTAAAATGTTTGTTAGCTTACTCTCTTTAACTGATCACAGCCATTTCTTATTAGACAGTTTGCAGACTGCCAAAATTTTTCCCCCTTTTAAAAAACAATAACAAAACAAAAAAAAGATCATAATTTTGACAGTTGTAAACTATCTTTGAAATCTCTTGTTATTTTAAGTGGTACTTTTTACTGACTAACTTTAAAAAGTAACAGAACCTTAGCAAATAGTTTACAAAGGTTACTGCACCCCTGCAATTCAACATTTTGATGTCCTATTTACTTCAGCCTTCCTATATCAGTAAGGTCAAAGGTATTGACAGGACAAGACCAAGTCACATCAAACTGCAATCTCTGTAACATCAGGCTACACTAACATTTCAATAAAAATGTAATTTTTATTCTGTACAAAATAATAGCAATGCAAGAACAGTGTTAACAGTTCACTCATCACACATACACTGTCATCTGGCACTGAACTTAATGCATTATGGGATACATACATTTTAAAATGACAATGCTCATAGCAACTCTGCATTACTTGTCATTACATCTCCATCCAGTAAGAAAAGAGAAGCCCTTCCCTGAAATTATGCAGAAATATGAGCACAAACATTCTAGAATGATCATATAAGTGCACGTGTTCAACATTTTTGAATGCTGTTGACTATACGTTGTTCAAAACATTTTTACATGTGCTATGTTATAATTACTTCTGAAATAAATACAATTGAGGTAGACATTACTGAAGCAAAGCATTTCTCAACAAAGAAAACTTTGAAAGCCACTTATCTGTCCATATGCCTTTACTACAATCTTTATAACGACTTTGTGTTCTGATTTCTGTTTTAATACATACCAGTCTACATTACAGGAGAAGGACTGGAACATTGAAGGAAAACTATTAGCGACAAACAATCATAATGAACAGACATGCTTAGATAAAGCACTCTAGCGCCTTGGCTTAACATAAGCCTTCAGGGAGAGATTTCACCATTAACAAACCCTTCTTTTTATACCCCCACAGTTGCCAATTAAACAATAAAATAATTTAACAAGTATACATTTAAAACACTACAGGTGCTTAAAGAAACACATTGTATAACACCTTAAATAACACATTTCCAACAGCAGTCTGTATTCAGACCCTGTGGAATCAAAGTACCATATTTCAAAATAAAAAGTGTTTCCTTGTATAACAACAAATTTCTTATTTAATCATTATTTCCTTCTCATTGTACCTGTTCTAAAATAGTCACTGTTAAACCTGCAGAGTCACTATTATGGTATAATTTAAAATGTTGAGCTAAAGGACTCTCTACTTTTCCTAACCTGTTGTCCCTGAGATGTTCTAACAATCTCATTTTAAACATTCTCTTTGTATGCCCTATGTAATATTTATTACAGCTACATCTAATTGCATACACCACCCCTTCTGTTAAACTATAATAGTCTCGCACAACTTCAAATCTAATATTATTAATTTATGAAAAAGTCTGTACTATATGTTTACACCTTATAAATGAATGACTTCCTTTAATAAACATTTATGCAAAACCATTCCTAAATTGTGTAAAAAATATTTCCTTGTAGACACAATTGGTCATCCAGGTGGGTTTATTAGGTTTTTATGCACCTTAGGTAGACAATAAAAATATGCCATTTCACAGGATAACTTTTTCTCCACATCCTGTTCGGTCCAATACCCTAACCTTAACCCTTTCTTAATTAAACACATATATTTTTCTTTGGCTTCTTCAACTTTAGATTTTATAACCACTTCATAAACTCAGTCTTCTCGTAACAAATCATAACACATATATTTCAGCATAGCAGTTTTCATTCTGTACATTCTTATAAACATGAAAATAATACCATAAATGCATTTTTCGAATCATTTTATAAAATTCAATTTTAAAACAATGTAACCTTGGCAACACTGCGGGCATAAACTTTAAGCCACATTGTAAAACTGCACACAAATTATCATCCAGCACACAACCTGATAAAGTTAAGATAAAATGTGTGTTATTTTCAACAAAATTAGTACCATTTTGTCCTTTTATTATTTCTCTACTGTCGCTGATGTGAGCTGTCTCTTTGTTGCTCGCGGTTATAATCCTGATGCTGTCATTTTCTCTGTTGGTTATAATCCCCTTTGAGACGAAAATTGTCCTGCATATATTGAGTGTTATTCAGCTGGTGCAGGGAAGGATAACTTTATTCATCTTCAAAGTCACTTTAATACCGACTAGGAAGAGACTTCATCTCTCATTTTCCTTTCTCCTTCCTGATTTTGAAAACGAACTCGAGACCGCAATCTCTGATTCGTCAGCCTAAAAAAGGCCTTACCGTTCTCATAGTACTTCAGTTTTCTTTTAATTTTTTGTAATTTCTGTTCACATAACTTTTTTTCAAACAAGCATAATTTATCTTGAATATCATGCAGGAATATTTCTAACCGAGCCTTAGCAACATTAAACTATTACATACTGCATTAATGTCTTTCTTTAAAGCAGAAAGTTTCACCTCATCACACTCCACCAATATTTTGATCCACTCTAGCAAGCAATGGTGAGTGCCTTTCTCTCACCTCTGCTTAAAAGTTTTTTTCGTCTGTGTTAGATAAATCAAATGGCAGAGAGGGGAAACTTCATAGCCCTAAGCCCCTAGGAGCTATATCTAACTCCAAATACCTCTGGAGGCTCAATTTGTTAAAATGGGCCGAAGTTTCTTTATTAAGTAAATGTTCCAATTTATTAAACAAAGTCTTCACTTCAGAGGAAAGAGCAGTGGAATGCTTACCCACATCCAAAAAAGGGTTAGAGGTATGCTTACTTCTAGTTTTATTCAGCAGCCTCTCCCACATCTGTGAAGGTAGCCCTTCACCACTGCTTACCAGTCTTTTTCCCCCATCTTTTTCTCTCTCTGCATTGTTTCTTAGAAAGCCATCCATTGTTCATTGAGAGGAACTGGAAAAATCCTCTCTGAAGATGAGTGGTAGAGTAACTGCTGTATCACTGGCCATAACTTCAACCACAAAACAACAATGGTCAAAAAGTTGAAGCACAACATGAAAGTCCCAGTATGACCAAATTAAGTTCAATTCCACAATAAATAAAGCACTCTAGTGCCTCAACTTAACATAAGCCTTCAAGGAGTGATTTCACCATTAACAAACCCTTCTTTTTATACCTCCACAGTTGCCAATTAAACAATTAAACAATAAAATAATTTAACAAGTATACATGCTATGAAGTTTCCCTCTTTACCATTTGATTTATCTAACACAGAAGAAAGAACTTTTAAGCAGAGTTGGGAGAAAGCCACTCACTGTTGCTCGCTAGAGTGGATCAAAATATTAAGTTTTTAATTCTCGTACTCCACTAGTTCCTATGATTCATGGTCTCCCCAAAATACACAAGAATGACAGGGCACCACTGATGAGACCTATTGTGTCCGGTGCAGATTGGTGCACCGAACCCTTGTCCATTTTTGTGGAGGGTAACTTACATGAGCTACTTAATGACTGTCACACAATTCTTAAGGATACCAAAACCTTCTTAGAGAGGTTGTATAATAGACTGGCAAACATTGACAGTGTCTATATGTTTGTATCCATGGATATTGAATCCTTATTTACGTCAATACCCAATGCATGAGGCATTGACAAAGTGAGAGATTTTTTAACCTCCAATAGATGTTTTGATGACAACAAAATTTCACTCATCTGTAGTTTGCTGAAGATTGTATTGAAAAATAACATTTTCGTCTTTGAAAATCAATTTTATTTGCAGAAGAGTGGCATAGCGATGGGCACGGCATGTGCCAGTAGCTAAGCCAACCTAGCTTTGGTTACATGGGAGCAATTTTTTTTTATTGTCAACTAACAATGCCTTCTTTGACAACATCTTGTGGTATGTTCATTTTGTGGACAATATCTTTTTGCTGTGGAAAGGTAGCACACATGAATTTGAAAGCTTTGTTAGTTATATGCACACCACTACTGACTTCTTAAGGTTTACCTACACCTGTTCAACAACTGAAGTTAATTTTTTAGATGTATTAATTAAGAAATTGGACCTAAATGATGCACAGAGCAGTATTTTTAGAAAACCCTCTAGGAAGAATGCATTGTTACATAAAAAGAGTATGCACCCCAGACATGTTCCGAGGAATGTGTTGAATGGACAGATTTATAGGGTGTTTAGGCTCCATAATGATGATGGAGCAGCAAAGGAGGCCCTTTATGCTGTCAAACAAGAGTTTTTAGCAAGGGGCTACTCCTTGACAGAGATTGATGCTACCATTGATGAAGCATGGTTACAGATGGACAATAGGTGTAGACCATATTTTGGTAACACAGTACAGTCTAATGAATCTGCCCCCATCAAGGAAGATTTTAGAGTTGTTCTCCAGTACTCTAGTGATATTAATGAATTCACATCTATTAGTAAAAGACATTGGAGGCTATTACAGGAAGTACCTGGACTCATAGACAAAGTTGAGTTGAAACAACATCTTTGTAATAAAATGACTGTAACTAGATCTACCCCATCCACAAATACTGGCACTTTTCCTTGTAGATGCTGCACAGTACGTCAGTATATCCACATCAGCACAGTATATGTACACCCAACATGGCATTTTACAATCAAATGCCCTAATTATGTTGATTGCCGCATGACTAATGTGGTTTATTTTTCATTCTGCCAAGTATGCCATGCATACTATTTAGGAAAAACAAACAGGATGCTGAAGGACAGGATCCTTGAGCAGAGGAGGGACATCCTTAATCAAAAAGAGACTAATGCCCTGGTGAACCATGTTAAACAGATGGACCATACACATACTTTTAGATTTTTAGCTATTCAAGTTATATATGCCAACATCAGAGGGGGTGACATTGAAAACTATACTGAGAGTGCAGAGCAGAAATGGATACTTGTACTTAATGCTGTAAGACCCCCAGGGATGAATGGGACTACATCTCTGAAGCCGTTTTTAAAGTCACGTCGACTCAAGCATTTTTAAGCTAAATATATTCAAGATACATTTCACAAGTTTCTAACTTCTTACATTTTTATACTTTTTAGAAGTCTCTTACATTATGTAGTTCATACTTTTTTATCACACTTTTTTAATGCACTTTTTATTATAGATGAATCCATGAAGACTTTTTAATGGTTATATTCTTTCATACACGAAGATTTTTTCTGACATTTCCAATGAATTTTCTTATATGTTTTTTATTGTTGTTGTGGATCTTTAAGATTTGGATCTTTTGTTATTGGTTTGTTCATATCAGCTGACAAGTTTGAAATGTTACATGAACTGTAACTTTTAGTTGTTTTGTTGCCTGATGAAGCGATAGGAATTATCGTGAAAGAGCTTACGTTTTTTGTTTTTCTATTTTATTCTATAAATAAATACAAGTTTGTTAGTGCAAGATTGGTGCATTTTTTTTGTTCTATGGATCAAAATATTGGTGGAGCATGATGAGGTGAAACTTTCTGCTTTAAGGAAAGACATTAATGCAGTATGTAATAGTTTAATGTTGCTGATTGATAAGGCTCGGTTAGAAATATGCCTGCATGATATTCAAGATAAATTATGCCTGTTTGAAAAAAAGTTATGCGAACAGAAATTGCAAAAAATTAGTAGAGACCTGAGGGACTATGAAAATGTACCCTTTTTAGGCTGATGAATCAGAGATTGCGGTCTCGAGTTCATTTTCAAAATCAGGAAGGGGAAAGGAAAATGAGAGACGAAGTCTCTTCCTAGTCGGTATTAAAGTGACTTTGAAGATGAACAAAGTTATCCTTCCCTGCACCAGCTGAATAACACTCAATATATGCAGGACAATTTTCGTCCCAAAGGGGATTATAACCAACAAAGAAAATGACAGCATCAGGATTATGAACGCGAGCAACAAAGAGAAGGTTCACATCAGCGACAGTGGAGAAATAATAAAATGACAAAATGGTACTAATTTTGTTGAAAATAACACACATTTTATCTTGAATTTATCAGGTTGTGTGCTGGATGATAATTTGTGTGCAGTTTTACAATGTGGCTTAAAGTTTATACCCACAGTGTTGCTAAGATTATATTGTTTTAAAACTTAATTTTTTTTAAATGATTCGAAAAATGTATTTATGATATTATTTTCATGTTTATAAGAATGTACAGAGTGAAAACTGCTATGTTGAAAATATATATAATACATCTCTTGAAAGTGTGGATGAAGACAGTATAGTAAATGATGTATCTGAGGATTCTTTTGTTTCATGTAATAGTGATGTAAATGCTTACTGTCTTATAGATACTTCAGACTTAAGTGTTACAAGCAAGTTAATGCCACCATTTATCCATGAAGGAATAACAAAATTCCAGTGTATGGCTGAACTTGAAATGGAGATGTTATTTAAAAGATTTGATAATAGAAAAGTATTTTCTAAATTTAACAAAAAATGAATGGTTAGCACTGAAGAATTTTTGTAATCAGAAAGAACTTGTTATAAAACCTTCAGACAAGGGCAATACAATAGAAGTTATGCTTTATTTACAATATAGTAAAATGTGTTATGATTTGTTACAAAAAGACCAAGTTTATGAAGTTGTTATAAAATCTAAAGTTGAAGAAGCCAAAGAAAAATATATGTGTTTAATCAAGAAAGGGTTAGGGTTATGGTACTGGACTGAACAGGATGTGGAGAAAAAGTTATCTTATGATAAAACAGAAACGGCATATTTTTATTGTCTACCTAAGGTGCATAAAAACCTAATCAACCCACCTGGGAGACCAATTTTGAATGCAATCAAGTATTTTTTACACAATTTAGGAATGGTTTTGCATAAATGTTTATTAAAGGAAGTCATCCGTCTCTCTTCTTATATTAAAGACTCATTTGATTTTTTAGAAAAAATAAAAAATGTTAAACGGAAAAGGGGAATGTATTGGGCAACGGTAGACATAAAGAGCCTATACACAAATATTAAACACATTCATGGTATGGAAGGCCTTAGTTTATATTTAGGTGATAATCCATTAGCACATTACATAATGGAACTTACAAAATTTAGTTTAGAAAATATTTTGTTTTGAAGATAAAATTTATCACCAGTTACAGGGCACAGCAATGGGCTCTTCATTTGCACCGATGTATGCCAATTTATTTATGGGCATGTTACAAATATGTTTTACAGGCAATATGTTAAGTTATATTATAGATTTATAGATGACTTGGTCTTCTTATGTGAAGGTGGTATAGAATTTGTTCATCAGTTTATAACAGAGTTGTAGTTTAATAGATTTTATATACAATTTGATGGTTTACAATATGTTAACAAAGTTCCATTTTTGGATATAATATTAGAAGGGGTACCTGGAAAGGGAATAAATACTAGTTTATACAGAAAGTTTGATGAGGTCAATCAGTTTATGTTGGGCAATAGTTGTTATCCTCAACACACTTTAGAAGCTCTGCCATATAGTGATTTTTTTAAGAATCTCTAGAATATGCAATAATAATTATGATTTTGAAAAGAGGTATTACATACAGCGGATATGTTTAAGAAAATAAATTATGATATACATTTGATAGAGACAAGTATTAAAAGAATAAGAAGTAAAAGATATGGAGGTACCAATAATATAGTAGATGGAAATTTTACATATAGAGAAGAATAAATCTAGTGAAAACAGTTTTTTGCAGTAATGACATAGTATCTTAAGTAATAGTATAAAACAAACTATTGTATATTACTGGAAATTTTTGAGTAAGTTTCAAGAGTTATTAGGATTAGTACAACAGAACCCTGTTTTCTCTTATAAGAGAGGTAAAAACTTAAAGGGTATGTTAATTTATACTAAATTTCAAAGATCTAATAATATGTTATTACAGCAGATTCAACCTAAGAGAACAAGTCCATGTGGTAGTTGTATAAGGTGTAAACATATCGTACAGACTTTTACAAAAATTAATAATATTAGATTTGAAGTTGTGCGAGACTATTATAGTTTAACAGAAGGAGTGGTGTATGCAATTAGATGTAGCTGTAATAAATATTACATAGAGCATTCAAAGAGAATGTTTAAAATGAGATTGTTAGAACATCTCAGGGACAACAGGTTAGGAAAAGTAGAGAGTCCTTTAGCTCAACATTTTAAATTATACCATAATAGTGACTCTGCAGGTTTAACAGTGATTATTTTAGAACAGGTACAAGGAGAAGGAAATAATGATTAAATAAGAAATTTGTTGTTATACAAGGAAACACTTTTTATTTTGAAATATGGTACTTTGATTCCACAGGGTCTGAATACAGACTGCTGTTGGAAATGTGTTATTTACGGTGTTATACAATGTTTCTTTAAGCACTTGTAGTGTTTTAAATGTATAATTGTTAAATTATTTTCTTGTTTAATTGTTTAATTTGCAACTGCGGGGGTATAAAAAGAAGGGTTTGTTAATGGTGAAATCACTCCTTAAAGGCTTATGTTACGCCGAGGCACTAGAGTGCTTTATTTATTGTGGAATTAAACTTCATTTTGGTCATACTGGGACTTTCATGTTGTGCTTCAACTTTTTGACCATTGTTATTTTGTGGAGAATAATGCTTAGAGTCTGTCAACACAACAGCATCAACAGGGTCAGAAAGAGCCACATTTGTGTGAACAATGCATGATCTGTTATTACATATTGTGGGTTTCAAGCTTCCAGTCTTATCTTGAGTACTGGGTTGTTTTAATGCTTTTGAGGAAACAGTAACACATTTACTAGATATGGATGTGGCTGTTCTTAGCTGAACACTTCTGATTTACTCTCAGGAACACTGCATTCAGCTTGTGGCTCTGCCAGGGTTACATGAATATGTCTCCAGTTCCAGTGACTGTGACACCATTCTCAGTTGGTACCATTTATTACTTGGCTCATCATTCTCTTACACTGGAACATCTGCTGTGTCCCACTTTCTCCAACCTCTGATTTTAGGTGCTCTCAGTAGCCTAGCTGAAGGATGAATAGTAACTGCAAAGAATAGTGTTTCTTGTACAACTTTTCATATGAAACTTTAGCTGTTTGGTCTTTTTTTTTTACTTAGTCATGCAGAATAGCTTTGGGGTTCAAGTTTAGATTCCAGCATTAGCATGTTTGTCCCTATTTCTCTTCTAAGCATTAGTCGAGATGGGATTTCTCCTGTGGCACTATGTGGAATATCTCAATACAACATGAAAACTCCATATGATGATCAGACTGTCTCCAGATCTTTTTATCTGTTTGTACTGCTCTCTGTGTGGCTCCATTTAATTCAGGCCCATGGAGACTAGATGCAGTATGAGTCAAATTATAGTTGCCAGCAAATTGATGGAATTCATTTGACACAGGCTTTGTTCAACTGACTTTGACCAGTTTAATGGGTATTCCATATCTTGTGAACGTGGTATCGAACCTTGATATAATCTGTTAGCTATTTGTAGCAGGTACATGTAATGTCTCTATATCATGAGACTAATAGTCTATCAACTGCTATGAAGAAGCTTTTGCCCTCAAAATTATTTAAGTCAGCTGTTATCTTCTGCCAAGCAACTTGTGTTAAGGATATCAGAATCCAAAGCTTTCTTCTCTGAGATGGTTTATGAACAATACAGAATTGACACTTTGCCACAAACTTTGCATTGTTGAGATTAATGTCTGGCAACAACATTTATTGATATGCTGAATCTTTCACTGTATTTTATGAGACCTTGGTGTCTTCCATGTATTTGTCTTAGCGCTTCAGTGTGTTATGATGTGGATCCCACTACTTTATCTTGTTACAGTTATAAAACATTCACAGGATTTAATAAAATCCATTTAGGCACAGTTTAGAGCCTACACGTACTTTTACCATGTCCGTGTACACAGTTTCTCCTTCTCAGCATGCCGTGTATATTGAATTGTTGTAGGGAGAGGTGCAGTGGTAATAGTGTCCGCAGATGGGTAAGGGACTCCCTGGACTGTCTGTCAGTACCATGTTAATATTTAAATTTTTTTAATAAAAAAGCATGTTTGAGCAGTGCATCATGGAGCACAGCAATGCTAACTGGTGCCCAGACAATGTAAGAGCGATCAAAAACAAAGATCCCCACAATGCCCTGTATTCTCTTTCCAGTAAGCATGTTAATTTTAATAAATTTATATTTTTTAATATTCATAGAATGGTTGACAATGTGGGGATGGGGGTTACTGGGAACCAGTACTGGAAGTCCGTGAGTCAATGTGGCAGTTGAGGACTAATGCCACTGCCCCTCCAGGTTTGAATGATTTTATTTCAATAAAACCATTCTTAAAAATTAAACACAATAAAGTGTTTTAATAATTTATTTTATATTTCATCATGTTAAAATTGTCAAACTATGGTTAGGAAATAGTATAGGTGTATTTTTAACATGTATTAACATCATTTATACCTGTGTATATATTTTTTGTAATGATTGTATGAATAAGATTTTAAGTTTAATGTCAATTTTTGGGTTTTAAAACAATCTGCTGTGTAATTGGGGGGGGGGGGGTTCATGTTTTAATTACTTAATTGGCATTGGCTGTAGATCATTTCATTGTGCATTTAAAATGGAGAATGTAATGGTTACGAACAACTTTGAGGATGCCTATGGTCTTTTACCTTGGCGAAAGTGCTTAGTTGTTCGTATGTTGCATACTGTTTGCAATTTTGTGGCTTTTCGAGCATTTTGAAGCATTTTGGAATACTTTCGAGCATTAAACGTATTGTGGCTGGTACGGTTTCGGTATTTGTGCCTTTTTATATGTTTTGAGGGTCATTGACCTGTTTTTGTTTTATTATTTCAGTTTTCTACTGTTCTGTTAACAGTCACAGTTTGTGATTGATTTCATCGAGGAATTGTCAGTTACATTTCCTTGTTTTTCCAATGATGGAAGATTTGTTGGTACAACTTTTGGATTCTATAAAGAGCTTAACATCTTTACTTACCAAGGAGAAGGGGATTATTAACCATGAACAGGAACAATTACTTACTGACAGCCAAGCTGAATTATTCACATTACATTCTCCAGTTGGAAACAACCAGAAGAACTTGAATAGTTCTTCCAGAGATAGTGTCACCGTAACCGGAAGGAATGGAGGGGCGGATAAAGATTTCAACAACTGGTTTTGTGTTCTGGAAGTGGATTGGGGATGAAGGTCCGAGTGTAATTCCAATATGAACACTCGTACACCTACTTGGAAGGAACAGATGGGGACTTTCGAAAAACTTTGCTTTAAGTTTTGTTCTTTACAAATGGACAATATGTTTTTATGTAAGTCTATTGATTTAAAACAGGTACCTAAGGGTTTACATATTTGGATACTTCCAATGGGTATCGAATGTGGAACTTCAGCATGAGTTAACGTCCCTTTTTGATCGGACAGGTTTAGAGATGTTGGACATTATCATTAGAAATAATGACATTAAAATCAAAGAATTACAACAAAAACTTAATGAGTTACACAAATGTATTGTGGAAGATGCTTTGTTTGAACCGTATAAAGCAAATTATAACCAAGTGTTATGTGATGTTGAAACATTTGTTAAAAAAAGCATTGAAACTAAACAACGTAAATTATCTCGTGACACTCATGAATATTCAAATAATGTAGCATACCCTAATGGACAATTTACAGTTAATAAGAATGTTACAACAGTGGAAAAGGTTAAAGGAGGGAATGGTAGGGAAGACAATACATTTTATGAGCGAAATGATGTAGGTGAACAACAAGGGACTGATACTTTTTTAGAGGACCCGCTGAGATGATCGGAACACCTGAGAAATCAGGCAGTTTCCAAACAGTCGAGTTGGGGAGGGGATTGGAACCAAATGGGGAGACAGCAACAGCAAAGGAGGCCTTGGGGGAATGTTCAGGAGAGGAAGAGGAGCTAACTATAAGTAATTCTGATTTGAGTGAAGCACCAGAATTTAATTTGAGTTTTTATGAAACTCTAAATATCCAACAGGATTTAAGATGTGAAGTAATAGAAAAAGATGGATTCAGTATTTATAATTATACTGAATTAGTGATAACAGATGAATATTTTAGCCTTTTCAGAAAAGGTATGTCTTTTGTTCCCACTTATAAGTTTAATTTAGTAAAGACCCTTTTGAATTTGAAGCTATTTGTGAGGCAGCTTAACCTCAAATTGTATTTCCACTGTAGTAGTGGGGACCGGGGAAGACAGGTATGTTCTCATTCAAGTACATTTGTTCCCCCCTCTCACCCTGAAATTTGTTTGTTTGAAAAATATTGTGAAAAAGAAATTAGAGATCTAGTAAAATGGAGAAGTGCATCGTATTCTAATTTATCCATAGAGGAGAACCAAATTTTACATCTTTTGGCAGGGGATAAACATCTATGCATTATGACACTGGACAAAGGGGGAGGGGTGGTGATTATGAGATATATTGATTACAATACCCAAATGGAAAAAAATCTTAATGATGAAAACATGTACCAAAGAGTATCTAGAAATGAGGTCAATATGGCTTACGGTTGGGTAGATATGATTTTGGAACATGAAGTCCTTAAAGGATGATTAAGTATGAAAGATAAAGAATTTTTGACGGTTCCCTTCCTGGTTATCGCTAAAATCTTTAGGATACCAAAGACAAACGAATCTGTTGTCAACCCCCCATTTCGACCCATAGTAGCTGCTAGAGGTTCAAAAACTGAACCTTTAGCAGCTTGGGTAGATAAAAAGGTGGGTAACCTTATTGAGGCGATACAACACATTTTTCGAGATTCATGGCACTGTCTGCAATGGTTGTCTAAGTTTCGTAATATTACCAAGGATTCTATTAGTTTTTTGACTATTGATGTCATTAATTTCTTTTCAGTCATTCCACATACTATTAGTATTGAAATGTTCCGAAATAGCATTCAAAATCTTTCTGATATGGAAGAAGGTACAGTGGAGGTTGTTGTGGAATTTATGGAGATGGTATTAAAGAACAACTTCCTCATGTTTGAGGGAGAGTTATTCCATCAGGTTGCAGGAGTGGTGATGGGGGCTAAATGTGCTCCCATCTTTGCCAATCTTGTCTTATATGACTGGGAGAAAACATTTATATTTGGTTCCAAGTACACTGCCCATATATTATGTTATAACAGATTTCTTGATGACATATTGATTTTGTGGAAGGGGGATATGGAGGAAGCAAATGATTTTGTTGAATATCTTAACGGAACAACAGATTTTTTGAAGTTCACATTTAAGTGGGACAACAAAAGCATTAATTATTTGGATATCAAATTTGTTGTGGAAAACAATGTCTTGGAAAGCTCAATTTTCAGGAAAGAATCATATTCTAATACTTTATTGCACTTCACCAGTAACCACCCATTTTTTCAGAAACATAGTGTGGTTAAAGGTCAGATGGTTAGAGTGTCAAGGTTGACGAGTGGGGAAATAGCTTTTAGGAATGAGATGTACAATCTGATAGGAATGTTTCTGGAAAGGGGTTATCCCCTGAAGTTATTAATTAAACTAAAGAAAGAGGTGGTTAACAAAAGAAGGACTAATTTTGTACCCATTTTATCAGCTGGGGAAGACTTCCAATTTGGAAAAAAGGAAAATTTTAGTTCAGATGTTATGGATTGGGAATTTAGTGAAAGGTCACCAGAAATAATTAATATATTAAAAAGGAGTTGGAAAGTATTTCTGGAAGAGGATACCACTTCAGTAGTTGGAGCGAAATCTCAAATAATATACAGTAGGGGTAAAAATATAAAAAATATATTGGAGAGACAGATTGACAGCAATAAAAATTTTTCATATATGTCTAAATGCGGAAGTTGCAAGATCTGTAAGTATATAAACAATGGGTCTTATGTTAGTATCAGTGGTTTTGGTATCTCTGTGAAATGTCCAGGGAAGTGTAATTGCAACACCAGGAGGGTGGTGTATGTGGCTACTTGTCTCTCCTGTCCTGGTTTCTATATCGGAAAGACTTCCCGTTGATTATGGGACAGGATTAGTGAGCATGTAAAAGTGATCAAAAACAAAGATCCCCACAATGCCCTGTATTCTCATTCCAGTAAGTGTGTTAATTTTAATAAATTTATATTTTTTTATTATTGATAGAATGGTTGACAATGTGGAGGGGGGCGGTGACTGGGAACCGGTATTGGAAGCCCGTGAGTCAATGTGGCAATTACGGACTAACGCCACTGCCCCTCCAGGTTTGAATGATTTTATTTCAATAAAACCATTCTTAAAAATTAAACACAATAAGGTGTTTTAATAATCTATTTTATACTTCATCATGTTAAAATTGTCAAACTATGGTTAAGAAATAGTACAGGTGTATTTTTAACATGTATTAACATCATTTATACCTGTGTATATATTTTTTGTAATGATTGTATGAATAAGATTTTAAGTTTAATGTCACTTTTTGGGTTTTAAAACAATCTGCTGTGTAATTTGGGGGGGGGGTCATGTTTTAATTACTTAATTGGCATTGGCTGTAGTTCATTTCACTGTGCATTTAAAATGGAGAATGTAATGGTTACGAACAACTCCAAGGATGCCTATGGTCTTTTACCTTGGCGAAAGTGCTTAGTTGTTCGTATGTTGCATACTGTTTGCAATTTTGGGGCTTTTCGAGAATTTTGAAGCATTTTGGAATACTTTCGAGCATTAAACTTATTGTGGCTGGTACGGTTTCGGTGTTTGTGCCTTTTTATATGTTTTGAGGGTCATTGATCTGTTTTGTTTTAATATGTTTAAGCATAGCTGAGTGTGTTTGCATGCCATGGCATAGTGCTCAGCACTGCTTATAGGTAGTTCAGTGTTATATGTAAAGGTACACCTGATGTTGAATATCCATGTAGCTTATTGGCTAGAGTCATGACTCCATGTGTAGTAGATCCAGGGATTGAATACATGAAAGACAAATAAGTATTTCATTTTAAAATACATATTTTGCAGAAAAAATTAAAATATAGCTTCACTGGGTTCTGCTAAGCTCTGCTGAGACCTGCTAAAACCTGCTAAGCACTGCATAAACATGATAACTGCTGCCAATGTTTATGCCCTGCTTGGCTGGTTTGTGGACTGCTAAGCTCCGCTAAGACTGTGCGTCTGCCTGTTTTCACTCTTTTTAGCTCAGCCACACTGGTTTGTGCGGAGTTAAGTGATGTACTTTTTTGAATGTTGCCCCATAATGTGTAAAGGTAGGAAATAGCCTATATTAAGCCCACTAGGTGGTAAATACAGCAGAATCCATTGGACTTCTGTCTATGAAGGGTACCATGGCTGGTGTTGGGTGAAGGTGCACACTTTCAGGTGCAGAGGTGGGACTTTCTGGAGTTCAGGGTCATGGTTGAGCTCCTAGTAAAATATATGATGACCGGCTGCTTCAGGGAGGTTTCCAAGGCTCAGACTGCAAGGCAGAGGCCTGGGACTGGCTGTCAAGAGAACTCACCAGTGCAACTGGTACCCGCCACACAGGTGAGCAGTGTTGTCTCCACCATGATAAACTGAAATTGAGAAAGGGGGAACTCTTGGACACCTGGGTCCAAGAAGCTCAGGCAGGGAATGCCCCAAAAGTATGTAAGTAATTTTACCTCTGTTTCACCAATATCTAATCTGAATGTCTGCAAAATGGGTATGCATAATGGTGTGCTTCTTTTCCAACAGCTGCAGAATAGAAGGCTCACAATGGTGAGTCGCATGCCAGGTGTCTGGCCAGGTTGCACCATGAGTGTGGTGAGTACAGATGTATTATGCTAACTGTACTGAAATAAGCAAGAAAGGGTAAAGCATTAACCGCATGACAGTATATTCAATAAAGTCTGTAGTGTAATAAATGTGGAATTAGAGCTGTTTTGAAAGAAATGAATAATGCCAACTGTTGTGCAATAAAAACATGAAACAATGCCAGAAACTGCATTAATTTATATACAGTAAAGTCTGTAGTGCAATAATTGTGGAATTAGAGCTAGTTTGTAAGATATAAATAATGCCAACTGTTCTGCAATAAAACATGAACCCATATCAATGACACTAAAATGGTGTACATCAGGATTGTCTTGTTGTAACCATTGCAGTAGAGCTGTATGCATTCAGGCTATAAGTTAATGTGCTGCTGAAAAGTATAACAATGTAATAGCTGTAGAATGCAAATGTAATCGCTGCCAGTTGTATTGTTTAACACATATAGTACCATTTAAGGCTGTCTCTAGGCCAATACTGTTCACATCATGCTCTGTCATCCACAAACATCAAATAACCAAGGTATATGGGAGAGGTAGCCCACTCCATGATCTGATATTGTTTATTGCCTTCACAGATATTTCAACCCACTAACAATAAAGTATATACTCCAGCATTGTTAGACTGATATATAGCGTACCTACGATCTGCATTATTCTTTTATTTCATGCATGTGTGTTCTACTGTCACTGTAGTCTAGTATAACACTGTAGTAGTACTGACAGGTCATATTTTGTTTCCTGGTAAGCTCTTGGCAGATATCAGTCAATCAGTAATTAACAGTGACTCAGTAGCTCAGTTCATTAAATCCTCTGTGTATAGTACATTTTGCCACACACAGACAAGGGTTCGAACTGAGTGGTAGGTAGAATTAAATATTACAGTAGCAGTCATGTAAAGCTCACAAATTCTCTCTCCACAGGAACTACAGGTAAATGGGTGAGTTAGCCCATATTAGGAGTAGACAATTGTGTGTATAGATTTCCCAGCCTGTTAAAATCATTAGCAAAAATGTGAAAAGTCAGCAATGTGCAGTCAGAAATAATATGTGTAATCCTGGTATGGCTGTATGCCTGGAGTGTCTGTTAAAAGTTGCTGCAGTTGCAGTCACTGCTATTGGGTTCTATTCTCATGCCTGCCAACCAAGGCATGACTGCTGTTTAGTGTCTGTACTGTGCACATACATGTCTCTCAAGTGTCAAGATTTGATGTTATGTAATAGTGCATAATCTGCCTGTAACAAGAATACCATGGCAATGAGTACCTAGATTGCATAGTATCACCATCAGCCCACGTAGCACCTTGCTAGTTATATAGATCCACCTGATGTGCAAGTGTTCTGTGTATGTGTGTACATGCAGTTGTTACTGTTTGACCCATAGTGTCCCATGCCTATAGCTTGAGGGGTATGTACATGCTACATCAGCTACAGGAGCCTTGTACTCACTGTAAACATAAAGAAAATACAGACCCATAGAGTAGATAGTAGTACTGTTATCAAGGAAGTAACCATCAGTGTTACTAATGGACTAATTTTCTCTCTCTCCCCACCCCTTATCTTCATTTATTTATTACTGTTATTCATTGGTTATGGTTTACTATTAACATATGTTGTTACATTAACTGTTTTTTGGGGCATGTGTTATTGTTATGTATTATAATGGATGCATATTAACATATCTTGTTAAAATACCTATTTTGCTGGCCTTATGCTGTAACTCTTACTGGCATGCTGTTATACTGACTGTTCTGTTTTTAATCTTACTCAAACGCAAACCAGGAAACTGAAACGGACCCAGTAGACAGTACAGCTTTCGCCCAAAGACAAAATAGGCAGCCACAAGAGTACAAAAATTTATTAGAGTGAAGCGCTTTTCGTCTGCTCGACTAGCAGACTTCATCAGACAAATACATGTGCCATTAATTTTAATTTATACCTATGATGACATCATTAATAGGCAACAATGCAATTAACTTATAGCCAATAGAGCATGGTAAAAACAAAAACTAAAACAACAGCATATTCTTAGACAACTACATCCTAGTATTGATCATAAAATAACTAATTATCTAAATATTGTTATTATTAAAAATGTAAAAATAATAAAACTAATTATGAATAATAAAATAGATAGGAAGTAAGTAGAAAAATACAATGAATCCAATCCCCACAGCACTAAATAGAAAACACATAAATATTGAATAAAGACATATTGTAAAAACATAACCAACTCGCTAACAGTGAAAATATCCTAGCAAGAAACCAAAGCACTACCTTAGGAGGCTTTTTAATTTTAAAATGCTACTAATCGAGCAACTATCATTAAGGCCTGGTTGTGCATAAGCATTCAACCTGATCTGCCACTTTAATTCGGACTCCTCTAGTAGTAGTTTTAAGGGGGCACCTCTTTTCTTTTCTAGTACCTGGTCTATGACTATAAATTTGTAGCATTAGTAGCATTTTAAAGTGCTGTGGGGATTGGATTCATTGTATTTTTCTACTTACTTCCTATCTACTTTATTATTTATAATTAGTTTTATTATTTTTACATTTTTAATAATAACAATATTTAGATAATTAGTTATTTTATGATCAATACTAGGATGTAGTTGTCTAAGAATATGCTGTTGTTTTAGTTTTTGTTTTTACCATGCTCTATTGGCTATAAGTTAATTGCATTGTTGCCTATTAATGATGTCATCATAGGTATAAATTAAAATTAATGGCACATGTATTTGTCTGATGAAGTCTGCTAGTCGAGCAGACGAAAAGCGCTTCACTCTAATAAATTTTTGTACTCTTGTGGCTGCCTATTTTGTCTTTGGGCGAAAGCTGTACTGTCTACTGGGACTGTTCTGTTTTTGATTGCTGTGTTTCACATAATTTGCATTGATATATAATTGCATTATTTCCAGTGTTCTGCAATGCTGTTATTACTAACATGTTTTTTTTAATAACTAACCTATACTTATTGCTATACCTCCATTACCACAGCATATTGGGGTAGGCCGGTTCATGGTGATCTGCCAACCTTGCCTCAACTGGCTGGTGTTGCCCCCTCTGCTGCCCCTGCACCACCCCATGGCATCAGGTGGAACTGCCTCAGCGGATGGGGCCCAGCCTCCCCCTGCGAGCGGTGGTGGAAGAGCTGCAGTCATCCAGGATCAACTGCTGGTCATGGTGCGTAGGATTGTTCATCGAAGCTATGAACACCGCCTGAATGAGATTGAGAGCATGCTGGCCAACCTGGTGGGGCAGGCTCACCCTGGTGCCCAGCATTCAGCACAGCCACCCTCGGGTCAGTGAAGACGCAGTGTCGACTGTCCCATGGGTGGGTGCATGAGTCATGCTGCTGCCATCTGGAGGCACATGTGATTTGATTCCACAGCACCCTCCCCATCCAAGGTGTTTACCATCCTCATGTGTCACACACTGCCCCTGTCTGCTGTCTTATCTGTCTTGTCTGTCTGCAAATGTATCTTCTCCTATCCAACTTGCCTCCCCATATGTACCTATGTCCCTTCCCCTACATTCCACTCTAACCTTAAAAAAAATGGGCACCTGTCCCAAATATATATATATATATATATATATATATATATATATATATATATATATATATATATATATATATATATATATATATATATATATATATATATATATATATATATATATATATATATATATATATTGTCCCATAGATAGCTCTCCATGTCTTACATGTGTCCACTAGATACCACTAATCTGGTCTAATTGGCTTAAAAACACAGTTATGTTGTCTTCACCCCTGTCCCTGGTTTTGAGAGTCCAAATTCATTTACAAAATCTGTAAAAATGCATAGCTGTCGCTGTACAAGATATGGATAGCTATGGGTCTTTCCTACACATCCCTAACTGTCTTTCACTATGTTCTTCCCCCTGCTTGCCTCCATTTCACCACTTTCCTATCACCCCCTTTTTCTTTTCTTTGTATTTTTTTAGCATGGGTTTGCACAGTGCTAAGTGAAGTGACATGGTGATGTGCACCGCTTCACTTAACTATGCTTAAATTAGCTTTAATGATTAAATGTTTTTATTACATTGACATGTACAAAATGAACACCTTTGCCAAGGTTCAAACCCAGGTCCCTCTCATTTATAGCCCAATGAATTAATCCACCAGGCCAGATAGATCTGATGTAAAACAGGTGTTTCCAGCAAAACGTACTGATTGCCACTTACAGTCAGACATGTAAATGAAATAAAAACTAATGGGAAAAATGGGAGTGTACCTTGTACTCTGGTGCAATAATTCACCAGTAGACAGTCAAAGACATAATAATGGATGTAAGTGAGGCCTGTGATAGCAGGTATATTTGCCCTTTTATCAGCGACTTGTGGAAAGACACCTGCTAAGGCAGCAATGGCAAAGTAAATGTATAACTGGGACCCTGGTGCAGAAATTCAGCCATATAAAGCCATATACATACTGATGGATGTAGAAATGTTTCTCACAGCCTGTATCTGTACACATTTATCTTGCAAATGCACATGCCTTTGCAGTGACTCAGTTGAGCAGTCTGTTAATTCCCTTGCATTTACACAGTCCTGGATTCAACTCCAATGTTGTCTAGCAGTTCAATTACATTATTGTGAAGACAGCAAGTTATGACTGTGTCATGCAATCCTAATCTGCACAGGTTACTGATAGTAAATGAAATGATACCCACTTTTGCAAGTGAGAGGCCTGCAGGTAGGGACACATTACACATATCTGTGTAGCCTAACTATATGTTGCCTACTACTCTGTTATTGGCACTGTTGCATAATAGATGTACCTTACTCACATGCCTTAATTGGACTGTACAGGGTACCCTTACCCTGACTCTGCTGTAATGACAGGGCTGCCACAGCTGCCACAGTCACATGTACAGCTTGCTCTTTTCAAAAGTGTCCACACTCCCCCCATGTGTTTTAGGCTGCAGCTGCTGCTGTGGCCTGTAGCATACACAGCTGTATGTAAAGGTAGCTGCTACAGACCATCATACCTCCCAACCCACATAGAACAAGGGATCCAGACAAAGCCAGGTGTGATGAGTGGGGGCAAAGGCCCACATATAGTGACATGTGTAACAGTTTGCCCCTACAAAGATAGTAGGTTGATAGATTAACAGCTATTGCATTAGCATGCATATTGTGATGGGTGTGAAGTCTGACACTCAAGTGCATCTCATTCCTTACTGACCTCAACCCATGATGTTTGCCAGTGAACTGCCAGATGACCACTATGTCATGGGACACTGACCACACATATGTGGTGAAACTGTGGACAAACTCCATAAATCTATACACTTGACAGTTATGGTACCTACCCTCTGTGATGCTGTACTCTCTACACCTCAGAGATGTCCATCTGAACAACTAACAGAGGGGCCCAGGTTTACATGAAGGCCTTATATATTGCACTGTGGTGGCAATTCATTGGCCAATGATAGTGAAATTCAGCTGTTTTCACTGCAATTAGCAATTGTAACAATGAGTTAGTGCAGAGGAAATTATCTGCTAATGAGCAGTACTTAAAATGGCAAGCAGCTGCTTATGGGGAACAGCTCTGTAAGACACTTTACTCACATGGGGAGCAGATTGCAAAAAGTATACTAGAAACAAAGTTCAAAAAAGGAGCATTGCACTCCAGCAGGTATGTAATAGTTTCTCCATCTAACAGGATGCAGATGGGAGGATGGAGGTATGGGGAATAGAGATTACAATAGTAAGCCTGTCTTAGATCTATGGTAATGACTTGTCAGTGATACTCTGCTGCCCTGCACCTACAGGCATGCCTCTTAACTCTCCCTGATTTTTAATCACATCTTAGGTCTGTCCCTGTTATCCCTCCTACAATGGCTGCCTGTTGTAGGAAAGCTAGTTGATTACTCATAATATATTGTGACAATGAGTAAGGGTGTACACTCATGTAACATCAAACAATGTACTGTAATTCAGCCCCCTCATTTAGTCACACTCTCACATACATAGTTCTAGCATTTTAAAAGTGTCCCTTAATGTCCCTGATGTACTCTCCCTAAGTCCCTGTTTCTGTTGACATATGTCCCTGTTTGGTTGATGGCTATGCCTAACATACCTGTCAACCTCTTACAGCTTAAAACCAGGGCAAAGCCATATTTTATTGGAGGAACAAAGGACACAAATTTGTCTGAAATTGACCAAAACTATGAGGTGAACATCCTGACAGTCTACTAACATCTGTATAGTTGAGAGGTATGATGCCTACAGGGAACATATGCTGTAGCACAGCAGGTTTGCATTGTTTTCTGTAATTGTGGCACACTGGTGTTGCTGGACTGTCCCAATAAAGTTGTAAGAGCATACTGCTAATTGTCTGGCAATGGCCATTTGATATATTAGTGGGAGTTTGCCCATAAGGGATTCACCACAGTAGACTGCACTGCTGTGGGTTGGAACATACATCAGAATCTGTTATGGCACACAGGGACATACTCCGGTATTGCTAATATCTGGGTGGTATCCACACATGTAGAGTATTTCCAGACTGTGAGGTATAATGCATGAGGGAGCAGTGGATAGTGCAGGCCATTGTAGGTGTTCTGGATCTGTACATACTGGATGTCCACGTATCTGGTCCTGTAATGTGTTCCCCTTTTGTTGTCTTTCAGGGACCATCTATCGCTTAAGACATGCCCTCTTCTCAGAGGCAGAGAATGACATGATAGCTGATGTACTGAGACAGCACCGAGGTGGATGCATAATTAGGAACAGCAGGCAGCATTGTGGGCAGACCTTGTGCAGGATGTCAGTCAGGTTGGCCGACAGAACAGGACCTATGGGCAGGTCCAATACTGGGCCACAGACATGCTGAATGCTGCACGACAAAGGCCAGCTGATGATGCCAGGGATCGCACCACCACCAGTGGAGGTCTTGTGACAAAAGCATCCACTCACAGTCACAGAGGAATTCCTGGTGAACCTAGGAATATACAACAGTGCCCAGGCATCCATCACGACATACATCGTGGAGGTGGGTGCCACAATGTCCACAGCAGATGAGTGTCCATGTAAGCTTACTATGTTCACCAGTGTAATACTGTATCAGTCATTGTGGCAGGCTGTACATACCTGTACAGGGATGTTAGGTATATCTGCATTGGGGAATGGAGTTAGGGTTTATACACAGTTGTGCACACATACTCAGAATGTCAGCAATACAGCCAGTATCACAGTAGCCACTGTACATGTGGATATATGCACATATTACCTTGTAGTTCTGTAACATTTGGTGGAACTGACAATACCTCTTGCTCACCTTTTCATTGGCCCAATTAGGAGTGGCCCAGTCTGTGGTCTGTCCTTGGTAAGTGTGATACAGTGTTTTTACAGATCATATATACCCTGTGAAAGTTAAGGGCTGCCATATTGTCCTATGTACAAATGTTGTGTTTAGCCAGTGTAGAATATTTGTATGTTCCATTCTGGAACAGATAACTACGGTTCATAGACTGGTTAGTCACAGGCGTGTATTTGGATGACCATTGACATCTCTGCCTTATAGTTATGAGTGGCTACACAGCCTAGTATACATGAGGCAGTTACTCCAAGATACATGTTCCAACTCAAAAGAGAGATGTGACATACCTGAGGCAGTGACACTAGTACTGGCATATCATCCTCAAGATAGGTGTACTGGGATTTATGTATAGGTCTATTATGTATAGTGTCATATGTTATACCTTACAGGCAGATTGTACTGGCAACATTACCTGGATGTGGCTGACGTTCATGTTATAAAGGGCTTGACTTGTCTGTGTATGTTGGTGTGAGATTGTCTGTTGTGCATGGGAGTGGAGATGAGAAGGTGTGTGACTGGTAATGCAGTTGTGGATCCTTATTTATATGAGTCTGTGTGGATTACCATATATAAAAGTGCAGATATAAATGTACTGTTTTTGTCTTTGTTTTCACAGGTGACCCTGGGAGGGGTTGGAGTCTGCCCCCCTCACAACCTGATGTCAGTGTCTACTCAGACTCTGATGATGATGATGATGACAGTGAAGCACAGATGAGGATGTTGGGGGCAGAATTTGTCCCAGAGGTTGGCATTCCTCTTCTGCCCCCATTGTCACTGTGCACAGTCAGTATGCCCACACATGACCAGTCCCCAGAGACCACAGATATTGGACAATCAGAGGGTGGAAACATTGAACAGGACAGTGTAACAACTATCGTGTCAGTGAGTGCAGACACTGGCCATAACCAGAGAGCTGGCGAGGTCCCACACACAGGCAGATTTACAGAGGATTTCATAGAAGGAATGCTGTCCATCCACCACCTGATGCAGGTGTTACATCATGGGTCATTCTGCACATATTTCAGGCCATCATGAAGGCACAGCATGTTCTGAATGCAACACCAGATGGATGCTTAGCTTTATGGATGCAGCACAGTCTGACATCCATGACTGCCTCCACCTAATTGGGGACAACCTGGAATAGTTCACTGATGCAGTGGACAGACGGCAGGCTGAGACAGTGTCTGTCTTGTACCGCACATTGTCTGTAATGGAACATCTGGTTGGAGTTGGATGTCAGACACATGGATGTAGGGGAGCAACACCATGTGCTGAGAGTCCACGTGACCATGCACAGCCATGCTCCCGTAGTGGCAGTACCTCCAGTGCTACAGAGGGAAGTGTGATGTCCAAATCACAACTTGGCAGACCATGGGCACATGGTCCTGGGTGGCCCCATGGGGGACACAGCCCCAATATTTGCAGTCACCATCAGGTACTAGCACCACATCTGACCTTGGGCATGTTGGTGCCAATGCTACTTCTGGCAGAGCCAGTTCCAGTGTTCATGGCCGAAGACGGTGAACTTTCCACACTACCATGTACATCCCACAGCTGATCAACAAGCACATAAACATGTGTAGGTCTAGCTCTGGGCTTGACTCTGCACAGGCACACACTCAAACACCACTGTCACATGCAGGTCACCTACAGACACACACACACAGCACCTCTCTATGGCCTATCTAACCTGCACCCCTTCAGATTCACACACATGCTGTCAACTGTTTGGCACAGTCTAGGCCTCCAGCACCCCCACACCACACCCTGTGCATGTGATCATCACTGTGCCACATCCCTGCCATCTGTGCCATCAATGCAGGCCAATGCTACTATGTGTCTGATGCACAGGGTGTCTATATCACTTGACATGTACTTTTACAGTTCAGTATTATTTTGCCATGCCACTTGTGGGCCACTACAGGTACTATATGCTTTCATGTGTCATGACTATACAGCATACTTTGTGTATCTTTAGTGCATGATGTTGGATGGGCAGTAGTGTTACATAATGACAGTTGTGTCACAGACCTGTGTATGTTTCTGTTCCAGGTGTCTGAGGGGATACACTATGGACACATGGCAGTAATACAGTGGTACAGGATGGCATGGCAGCACAGCAGAAATATGACATTAACAAGGTACGGCAGTATATGTGCATGTTACCCTAGATGTATATGTGTAGAACAGTCTATCAGGGACATTGGGGGCAGTCAGCGTATTCTGGCACACACACAGAGTTGGCTGATGTGAGATTAGAACCCCTTACATATCTACAATTACACATTGTAGCTCACAGTACTTATCACATGCACCCCAAAGTTTATCTGATGTTAGAGTGTCAGCCATCACTCTAAAGGTGGATGACATGAGCAGGCCTTGTAGAGGAGGACAATGTAGAGGCCAACAGCTAGTTACAGGGCCATAAAATGCATAACCATTGCACTGAAATTGCCCATAGGGGTGCATCATGATATACTTACAAACATACACACACAGAGTTGACTGATGTGAGATTAGAACCCCTACTTATCTACTATTACCCACTATAGCTCACAGTACTTATTGCATTCACCATAGAGTTTATCTGATACTACAATGTCAGCCAGTGCTCTTGAGGTGGATGACATCAGCAGGCTTTATAGAGAAGGGCAATATAGAGGCCAGTAGGTAGTCACAGGGCTATAAAATACATAGCCATTGCACAGAGATAGCCCATACGGGCTGTCCATAGAGCTGCATAGGGGTATATTTACAAGCATACACACAGAGTTGGCTGATGTGAGATTAGAACCCCTATCTATCTATTATTACACACTATAGCTTGCAGTACTTACCACATGCACCACAGAGTGCATTTGTTGTATATCTATTGCAGGCACAGTACTTGTGGAGGAATCAAAGTAGCCTTGTGTTAGACAGCATGCATGGGCTGCAGAGTGATATTGCATGGTACTGTTATTGTATCTAGTGTCCTAGGAGTGGGGTACCTGTCACTATCCCTGCTATGTGTGTACAGTTGACAGTATGGCCATATGTGGCTGGTTGCAGTTAGATAGGCAAACATGTGGCAAGGAACAAGATGGCCTGCCCACGGCATGCATTAAACCATTGTACAGTACAACACCTTTTCAACTGTGTCTGTCTACAAGGTGACATTTCAAAGGCACGAGGGTTTGTGGCTGAGTGGACTATGTACAGTTGTGGCCTTGGATTGGTTCCTTTGGGTTCCTTTGGGTAACTGCTTTGATGTGTGAGTACAGATAACCTGAGTATCCCTAGGGTATGCATGGAAATCCATACATTCTCACATTTACACACACACACACAAACACACACACACACACACACACACATATATATATATATATATATATATATATATATATATATATATATATATATACATATATATATATATATATATATATATATATATACATATATATATACACACACACACACACACACACACACACACACACACACACACACAGACACACATATATCTATCTATATAATAAATAAATAAAGATTGTCTAGAATAGTGAGTGATGAATTAAAATTTGAAAATAAATTAGATACACTTATAAATATGTTTTTGGCTAGAGGATACCCGAAGAATTTTGTTCAAGAGATGAGTAGGGAAATTATAATTAAAAGGAACACATTATACAAACCCATCATTTCCCTAGCGACTAATATTACTACAAACAAGAACCAATCTACTTCAAGACATGACACTTTCATTTTACCCTTCAACAACTGTTCTCAACAAATAGTTACTGCTATGCAAGAAACCTGGACTAGTATTTTAGATTTAAGTCAAGACTTAAGAGAAATATTAGGTAACTCAGTTAAAATAACTTTTAGTAGAGGTAAAAATTTAAAGAATCTATTTGAACAGCACAAGAACTATGAAATGTTTAAAAATTCCAACATGAATAAATGTGGAACGTGCCACGTTTGTAGATTCATCAACGATGGCCCTTATTTGTATATTCATAATTATGTTAAGACAATTACGTGTCCAGGACTGTGCAATTGCAACACAAAAATGGTTGTTTATGTTGCAACTTGCACTGCATGTCATGCATTCTATGTAGGTAAAACTATTAGAAAACTTAAGCAAAGAATTAGTGAACATTTACGAGATATAAAGAAACACAAAACAACCAATGCTTTATACAATCATAGTATTAATTGTTCCAATTTCAAAAAATTTATATTTTTTATTATTGATAGAATTTTTTATCAAGAATGTAGTGGTGGTGATGAAAGATGATCTTAGAAGCAAAGGAATGTTTGTGGCAATTAAGATTAAATGCCACAGCATTGCCTGGTATTAATGAACAAATTTCAATATCTAGTATATTAAAGCTTAGATCTCAATTCATATAAATATTGTTTTATGTACATATAATTATTATTATATTAAGCTATATTAAATAAATATGTGTATATATGTTTTTAATTGATAATTTAGAATAATTTTGATAAATTTTTGAACATTGTGAATGTATACTGACATTTTAACAAGATTAATGTTCAATAATATTTATTTCATTATACGCACTACATATACATACATATTGTTTATATATATTTTTTATATATTTTTTATATATTTTTATATATATTTCTTCTACCTTGTATATATGTCACATTTAAATGAATTTACTATGTACATTTTCACTGTAACATGATTACAATTCATAATTCTTGACTTTCAAGATACTTTATGCTGCTATATATATATAAAAAATTTTTTTCACTAATTTATTAAATTTATTAATATTATTACTATTACATTTTACATATAATGAATCAGTTTTTTTTAAAAAAAAAAAATTTTTATATACAATTTTAAATGACTTGTATCAAAACATTCATATGCTTTTTTATATTTAATTATTTATTTATATATAAATACAAACAGTTTTATTGAGCAGATGCATTTGGTTCTACATCTAAATATCCAAAGTCACTTTTAAATGGCAATCTGACTTCTTTTTGGTTTTACGTTTCTTTCACTTTAATACTGGTTGTCTGTTAATTAATTAATGAAGCATTTTTCAACAACAATTTGTTTTAATGAGGTGCAATTTAGATACCTATTTTACTATATAATGAAGAAGTTAGTGCATACTTAGTACTCTGAAGATGCCCTGTGTTTCAGGGTGAAAGCGCTTAGTCCTTGCTGTTTGTTTCAACTATTGTGTGCGGAATTGTTGGTGCTTTTTAATAAAGGATTATTCTTCACCAGGATCCAAGGTTCGTTGGTTTACTTATTACAAGTTTTGTGTGAGGAGGATTATCGTCTCATTCATCTGATGGCCTGTTCGTATCCTGGTGAGTCGTGCTCAGATCCCAACAACGTAGCTAAGGGCTACGTATCTGATGACAACATTTTTTTGTTCAACAAGATTTTCCGCTGTTTTAGAACCTTGTTCATTGACAGTTTCAATTGTGCGATTATTACTACAAGGTGAGACTTCCAAAGCTTTTGAGGCTTACACTACTACTGCCGGTGATTAACTATTTTTCGGTTGGAATACTTGTCAACTATAAAGGTTCCTTATAATTGAACTCACCATTGGCAGTTAATAAACACAACTCAAACATGCCAACCTGGTATATTATATAAAATATTCTGTTTTGCTTTCCGGTTTCACTTAAAAGGTGCATCCTTACCATCTGTGTAACATCATACTACCATTCAGGAGAACTGTCGTACGGCACCTTGTTGACTTCCGAGAAAAGCAGTATTGCATTTTCAGGGGCACTACTGAAATCTTAAAGTACACTACTAAACGCACTCCTTTATAGCTTTTGAAGCTTATACTACTACTGCCGGTGACTAACTATTTCTCGGTTGGAATACTTGTCAACTATAAAGGTTCCTAACAATTGAACTCACCATTGGCAGTTGTAAAGCACAATCTAAATGTGCTAATCTGTTATACAAAATTTTCTTTTTTGCATTCCGGTTTCATTTAAAAGGTGCATCCTTACCATCTGTGTAACATCACACTACCGTACAGGAGAACTGTCGTACGGCACTTTGTTGACTTCCGAAAAATTAAAACAACAGTTTGAACCATCCTGTTGTATTCAATTGACTACTATTGGTCAATAGACTTGTTTTTTGTTCCATTTTTGTGTTACTTTCAAAGGCAGTACTGAATTTTCAGGGGCACTATTGAAATTTTAAAACACACTTTTAAAACGCACTACTAACTTTTTGCTTTTGCTCTTGCAATACAATTGTCTGTTACTTGGGTGCAACCTTACGGCTTTAGATCAACGCTGTTTAAAATGAATATACAGCGTTTATTACAAGAGCACCTAGACATTACCAACAAACTAATTAAAACCTTGCACGAACAATTACAAAACCCTACAGTGGAAGGTGAAGTGATTATAACAGAATCACAAGAGCAACTTTTTACGTTGCACTCTACGCCAAATACTAGCGTTCACAGGCTGGTAACTGGGCAACAATCAATAAGTCCACCAAATAATGGCATAACATCAGGTAAAGACGAAGTTAATATTCCACCTCGTACCAACAGGACAACCAGATCTCATCTCAATGAAGAACGAAATCAGACTACGCGAATTGGTCGTCCCCACATCAATCAAACATCTAATATGGATTTGGATCATTTTCTTACGGCCCCATGTTTAAATAAGAGACAACCTATTATTTCCAGAGATATGGGCACGCTGAATACTCAATTTGTAGAATTTGAAAAGACCTTAAGAACTTTCAAATCGCTTCAGATGGACAATGTGTTCCTGGAACGATCTCTGGAGTTAAAACAAGTACCAAAGGGGCTACGCTTGTTCAAATTACCGCATGGGTTTCAAGAAGGCACAGATACATTCACTGAATTATTACATCTTTTTGATAGAACTGGCTTTGAACTACTAAGACTGATTATACGTAACAACAATGACAAATTGAACGTTTTAAAAGAAAAACTAAATATTTTAGATAGTAATATTAAAGCTGATTTGTTATATGAGCACAATAAATTTAGGTTAGAAAATGTTTTTAAGGATATTGACAGGTATATTAATAAGGGCTTGGATATTAAAAACAACAAAATTGAAAGAGATACTAGGGATTATAATAATAACAAAGCATATACCCATTTTAGGGAATACAAAAATATGCAAGCTCACAATCGACAACAAGTTATGACTAATAGACAAGAACTAAGTCCCAGCATGGATTATGTCAGGACCAATCAGGTCGATTTTAATTTTAATCACAATGATGAAGCACAACCTGTTTTTTTAGAACCCCCATCTTTGAGGAGATCGGAACGAATAAGAGAGCAACAGAGCAACCAGAATCAAGTCACACACAGACATTATAACAATCAACCACACAGAACTCATTCATGGCAGAGATAGCCATAATTAATTATAACCATACAGAAGTAGTTTCTGAAAAAACTGAGGATTCAAACAAAATTGAATCACTTTACCCCATTTTAGATACACAAACTTTTAGAGGTAACCCAGTGTTAGAGAAGAGTGTAACAGATAATGGCATGGAAGTTTTACTAAACACTGATATACAAGATTGCTCTGTCTCTTCTTTTTCGGGTTTTAACTTGTATAATTTTACAGGTCAAAAATTTGATGATAAATATTTTCAATTATTAAGTAAAGGCTTTACCTTTGTACCTACATATAGGTTAGATGTAGGTAAGGTTTTAACAAATCTAAAATTATATACAAGACTTTTAAATTTGAAAATATTTTTTCACAACACAGGAGATCCATTTCAAAGTAATAGATTTTTGACTTTGAAACGTCACAGTACTTTCATACCCCCACAAAATTGTTTTATTCAGATTTTTGAAAAGTTATGTGAATCACACATCAGAAGAATCATACAATTTAATAATACTGGTATTAGCAATATGACACCTTCAGAGAAATTTTGTCTTAAAGAACTTACTGACACAAACAAATATCGAATCATGAAACCAGACAAAGGTGGGGGTGTGGTCATTATGCACAATGCTGATTACAATAACAGAATGTCTAAGATGTTGGAAGACAATGAAACATACCAAAAAGTTAGTAGAAATGAGATTAATCAAGCTTACACTAAGATCGATTGGTTGTTTTATGAACTTCTAATGGATGGGAGAATAGATCAACAAACTTATAATTTCATCTCAGTTGAATTTCCAATTACCCCATCTATATTTGGGATTCCCAAGATTCATAAAAACATGAACCATCCTCCTTTCAGACCGATAGTGTCAGCCAAGGGATCTAAGACAGAACCTTTGGCTGCCTATATTGATTTTAAGTGTAAGCCTATTATGAATTCTATTCCATATATCTTAAAAGATTCTTGGCATTGTCTCGATATCATCAGGCAACTTATGACCACCTTTGATTTTAAAACAGAATTTTTAATGGTGACTGTAGATATTGTTAATTTATTCACGGTAATTCCTCATGAGCAAGGATTGGAGATGTTTGAAGCATGTTTAAATAAATACAATCAAGACAATATTTCTGAAAACCGGTTACTCACCGAAATGTTAGAACTAGTACTAGAAAACAACTTTCTTTCTTTTAACAAAGAACTTTTTAGACAAATCAAGATGGTTGCCATGGGGGCTAGATGCGCCCCCATTTATGCTAACTTGGTCCTTGCTCACTGGGAGTCAGAACATGTATTTACAAGCATTTTTTGGAAAAAAGTTCTGTTATATCTACGCTTTTTAGATGATATCCTAATTTTTTGGAAAGGAACTGAGGATGAATTTAATGCATTTATTAATTTTTTGGGTAAAACAACAGATTTTTTAAGATTTACTAGTCATGTCTTTGTTAATAATGTGAACTTTTTAGACATCACGCTATGTTTGGATGATAACAAGTTTCACTCAGGGATTTACAGAAAGAAAACCTACTCGAATTCTTTTTTACATTTTGAGAGTTGCCATCCTATACATCAAAAAAAGAATTTAGTTAAAGGACAAATGGTGCGATTGTCTAGAATAGTGAGTGATGAATTAAAATTTGAAAATGAATTAGATACACTTATAAATATGTTTTTGGCTAGAGGATACCCGAAGAATTTTGTTCAAGAGATGAGTAGGGAAATTATAATTAAAAGGAACACATTATACAAACCCATCATTTCCCTACGACTAATATTACTACAAACAAGAACCAATCTACTTCAAGACATGACTTTCATTTTACCCTTCAACAACTGTTCTCAACAAATAGTTACTGCTATGCAAGAAACCTGGACTAGTATTTTAGATTTAAGTCAAGACTTAAGAGAAATATTAGGTAACTCAGTTAAAATAACTTTTAGTAGAGGTAAAAATTTAAAGAATCTATTTGAACAGCACAAGAACTATGAAATGTTTAAAAATTCCAACATGAATAAATGTGGAACGTGCCACGTTTGTAGATTCATCAACGATGGCCCTTATTTGTATATTCATAATTATGTTAAGACAATTACGTGTCCAGGACTGTGCAATTGCAACACAAAAATGGTTGTTTATGTTGCAACTTGCACTGCATGTCATGCATTCTATGTAGGTAAAACTATTAGAAAACTTAAGCAAAGAATTAGTGAACATTTACGAGATATAAAGAAACACAAAACAACCAATGCTTTATACAATCATAGTATTAATTGTTCCAATTTCAAAAAATTTATATTTTTTATTATTGATAGAATTTTTTATCAAGAATGTAGTGGTGGTGATGAAAAGATGATCTTAGAAGCAAAGGAATGTTTGTGGCAATTAAGATTAAATGCCACAGCATTGCCTGGTATTAATGAACAAATTTCAATATCTAGTATATTAAAGCTTAGATCTCAATTCATATAAATATTGTTTTATGTACATATAATTATTATTATATTAAGCTATATTAAATAAATATGTGTATATATGTTTTTAATTGATAATTTAGAATAATTTTGATAAATTTTTGAACATTGTGAATGTATACTGACATTTTAACAAGATTAATGTTCAATAATATTTATTTCATTATACGCACTACATATACATACATATTTTTTATATATATTTTTTTATATATTTTTTATATATTTTTTATATATATTTCTTCTACCTTGTATATATGTCACATTTAAATGAATTTACTATGTACATTTTCACTGTAACATGATTACAATTCATAATTCTTGACTTTCAAGATACTTTATGCTGCTATATATATATATATATATAAAAAAATGTTTTCACTAATTTATTAAATTTATTAATATTATTACTATTACGTTTTACATATAATGAATCATTTTTTTTTTTAAAAAAAATTTTTTATATACAATTTTAAATGACTTGTATCAAAACATTCATATGCTTTTTTATATTTAATTATTTATTTATATATAAATACAAACAGTTTTATTGAGCAGATGCATTTGGTTCTACATCTAAATATCCAAAGTCACTTTTAAATGGCAATCTGACTTCTTTTTGGTTTTACGTTTCTTTCACTTTAATACTGGTTGTCTGTTAATTAATTAATGAAGCATTTTTCAATAACAATTTGTTTTAATGAGGTGCAATTTAGATACCTATTTTACTATATAATGAAGAAGTTAGTGCATACATAGTACTCTGACGATGCCCTGTGTTTCAGGGTGAAAGCGCTTTGTCCTTGCTGTTTGTTTCAACTATTGTGCGCGGAATTGTTGGTGCTTTTTAATAAAGGATTATTCTTCACCAGGATCCAAGGTTCGTTGGTTTACTTGTTACCAGCTCACAGTACTTATCACATGCACCCCAAAGTTTATCTGATGTTAGAGTGTCAGCCATCACTCTAAAGGTGGATGACATGAGCAGGCCTTGTAGAGGAGGACAATGTAGAGGCCAACAGCTAGTTACAGGGCCATAAAATGCATAACCATTGCACTGAAATTGCCCATAGGGGTGCATCATGATATACTTACAAACATACACACACAGAGTTGACTGATGTGAGATTAGAACCCCTACTTATCTACTATTACCCACTATAGCTCACAGTACTTATTGCATTCTCCATAGAGTTTATCTGATACTACAATGTCAGCCAGCGCTCTTGAGGTGGATGACATCAGCAGGCTTTATAGAGAAGGGCAATATAGAGGCCAGTAGGTAGTCACAGGGCTATAAAATACATAGCCATTGCACAGAGATAGCCCATACGGGCTGTCCATAGAGCTGCATAGGGGTATATTTACAAG